>NW_020451017.1:132257-212493 GCF_003343035.1 Apteryx rowi
ACTAGATGATCTCCAGAGGTCCCTTCCAACCTCAACCATTCTGTGATTCTGTGATACTGTAAAAGCAGTTAGTTTTTATAATGTACAGCTTTGCAAAAGTTAGGGATGCAATATTAAGTAAAATGGGAATATGTCTTCCTTTTTCATTTTAATACTATAAAAGGTAATAAGAAACTCATTGCAGTTTTTATTCCTAAAAAAACACCCTAGTTCAAGCAAGAATTAATTTTGGGGAACCATGATCTGTATTACACATAGACTAGAAGATCACATTATTCCTTCTGACCTTATAAAGTTGTGAAAATTCAGATTTGTATTCTGTTCATTTACAAAGTGCCATGAAAATAAGAAAGAATGTGGGATATTATGTATATTTCAACTGCACTGAAGCAATGTAAACTAAACAGTGTTAGTTTAACTCCAAGAGAATCCTCCTTTGGTCAAATCCTGAGGTCCTGGCTTAATTTTACACCCAGTTCTCCTTTGGGCAAGTGTCCCTGCCAGTCAGTAGATGAAGTGAAGCCAGTAGGAAATATAAATATGTAAATGTTTGTTATTTCTCAGATTCTGTTTGTGGGAAGTTTTCCAAGGAAAGGAAAGGGAAAAAGGAAGAATTAAAAATTCAGTGAGAACTTCCCAAATGGAGCCTTTGAAAATGTACCTACAATATGTGAGCAGGCATGACCTCTTACGTAATTAAAGCATAAAATAACACTGAAAAAGTACATGAAAGATATGTTTTTAAGATATTATGGCAGTCAGAAGCTTGTACTGTTCTGTATTGTCCTGTTCTGATATATACCTGTGAACCTTCTTTAACTGAAATTTCAGGTTGTGGGTCCATGTAGCAGATGTCAAATAATCTGCATTGATCAACAGTCTGGAGAACGAAACAAAGAATTTCTTCAGTCTCTGTCTGCGGCCAGAGGTAGAAAGGTCAGTATGGTACTCCAAAGCAGCTGTATAGAAAGATCTGGTGACTTCATTGCATGCATATGGAAATATCTGCTGATAAAATATTCACTATTAAATTGTTATGCTAATTATTACCATTTGTTCTTTCAGTTAAAAGAGGATACACTTACAACCCAGATATGACATGGTTTCTTTCTATAAATGCTCAACACATTTTTTATTATTTTTTTGCTATGTTTGCTTTTATTCTGTACCTACTGCTTTACAATGTGTTTCTTTTGGTCTTGAAAAACACAAGCTGATGTGTTGATGTTATTCACGAAGAGATATCTGTAGAAAATCAAAAAGTGTTTGCAACTACAGTTAGCTTTCAGTTAACTGTATAGTTAGCTTGTCTAAACCTTACTGAAAGTTTTGGTCTCTGAGAAACTACTTAGCAGGAAACACAGAGTAGACATGAATATAGTCAAAGAGGAAACTAATCCATTAGGAAAAGAACTGACTGGGGAACGTCTTTGAAATATAGGTTTTCATTAGGAGTCATTCTGCTTCCTAAGGTTGCATTATTTCTTGGAATTGAGAGTGTTCAGATGATGATTAGACACTTTAGCATCCCAAAAGCTTCACAAATCTCCTTGTAAGTATTTATTCAGTTGAAAATCCTTATTCTAAGTTCATTGGTTACTGCTCGTTAAGCTTCTGTTGTAAAACTTAGTTATCCAGTCAGGGCTCGGAAGCCTCACCTTGTAGGTCAGCAGCCAAATAACAGCCAAACACCCAAGATTAGGCATGGCACAGAAGCAAAGCAATAACAAAAAGGTTGATGTTATTCACCCAAACAATGCACAGACAAGTTACAAATAATGCATTCTTTATTTAAAAAAATTGATTAGTCTCAGTGACTCATTAAGCAAACAAAGAGCTACATTTTCAATGAATGTTATCCTTGGTGAATGGCTCCTCCAGCTCCAACTCGGAGCCAGCTGCCTGGTGCAGAGTGGGACGACTGTGAGAGGCCAGCAGGCAGGGGCCAGCTGTCTAGGCACAGCTTCCTGCTGACCTGAGATGACCCAGGGTTGTCCTGCAGGCTCTGTCATGCAGAGGTTTGCAGCCCGTGTACCTTTGTGAGAGGAACTCCTGGCCACCCTGGGTAGCCTGAGGACAAGAGCCCTGTTGATGTAATGATGAGCCACAACTGGCACATCTGGGTCACTTTACAGTGCTTTCTGGCACTCTGGGTAAGGATGCTGCCCAGCTGCCAAATGGGGTGCAGTGTGTGGAGGGCTTTCTCTCTACCCACACTGGTTTTACTGGATTTATAAGCCTCTGTAGAGGGAAAGCATTCTGTATTCAGGGACCTTCTCAAGTGGCTTCCCTGGGAGATAGATTCTCAGGAGAGGCAAAGCATCTTCTGCATGTTTCCCACATCAGAGATGAGCTTCTCTTTGATTCTGATTAACTCAGCCATGCAAAGATTTTCTTGGTACAAACATTCCTAGAACCAACTCATTCACACAGAATTAAGGCAAAGAGAGCAATCCAGCCTCTTGAGAACCTGGCATCAGATAAAAGACGCGTGGCAAGGCAAGACACTGCAGAGCACAGTGCTGCTATTCAGAGTAGGGGAGTGCTCTGCTTCCCTTGGCTGTGCAACCATGTTCATGCTGCAGAGAACTAGGCCTTCAGCTTTTCGATTTTTCCCAACCTTCAGCCAAAGATTACTCCCCTCTCAGCACTGCTGGCGGAAGAGATCTTGTGAGCATGCGTCGCGAAAGGAGTGATGCACTTCCTTCATAAGAGGGAAGCAGCACTACGTTTATTGCAGTAAGACAGCGACTTAACAAAGTTCAATTGTAAATAAGAACAATTTAAYGAGGTTCGATTGGCAAGGTTCACTCAGTTATTTACTGCATGAAGGACAGGGTCAGATGTGTGTGCAACGGAGACCCTCCTGTTGAGTCACAAGGTTCAGACTGGACCCCCTTGCTTTCTAAACTCCTTCGGAGAGGAGCCTAGGTGCGGCTGGATCCAGTCCTAGTCCCAGACTTGGTCAACGGTTTATGTCTAAGGGATTATGTGCGCAATTAGTCAGAGATATAACTCAGCAAAATTTCGCGGAGTTTGCAGAAGTTCAGCATGCTATTAATCACTTACCAAGGATCTGTCGTGGGTAAGGAATCTCTCAACCTCAAGGAGTAACCTTGAGAGGCGTCCCTGCTCAAGGGGAGGTTCTGCAGTGCAGCCCGCTGCCATGCAGGAGAGCTCAAGGGGCTCTGGGCTGCCCCCTGTTTATGGGGGGGAGATGATTGACTCATAGTCATATTTGCATACTAGACGGGCCTTAGTTGGTGCATGCTCAATTAGCCCCTACATACGTGCTGTTTACAGGGAGATCAGGTTGAGGGGGAGAGAGCACATCAGTGGGGGGGAAGGAGCACACCGTCACAGCATGCTCTAATCTCTACAAGGCCAAGTCCTTTGCATTAGCCTGACGGACAAAAGAGAGAGTTTGAATTGACTTTGCCCGAACCTAAGAAGACCTCATAGCCCAGCCCTCTTGTGAGTTGTCTCTAGGTTGATGGTCTCCAGCTGGTTATCAGTGAGTAGCATTGGAGATCTATGGCATCTTCAGTGTGTTAAGCAAGCCTGGCAGAGGACACTGATCCCAATCTTTCACAATTCATAGTGGGGAGAGAGAAACAACACTGAGTTCATGTGGCTCTGCTCAATTGCAGAGTTTGTCCTTTGGTGACTCAAGTCTGTAGCGTGTGCTTTTCTGTTGAAAAGGCATCTACTAGACATCGTTTTATTTTTTATCAGATTATGATTCAGTGAAGGAATTCAGCAGTGTTTATTCACAGCTGTCAATAAGGCAATTATAACAAACAACAAACAAATGCAGCAAACGAGGTTTAAGCTAATTTCCAGGTACAAGAGGAACTGATACTTTTGAAAGGCTGCTGTAGTTGCTTGATTTCCAGAATATTAAAGACACTGTATATGTGATTGGATAGCAAATCTTGCATGCTTAATATGACAGCCAGATGTCAATATTTACCATTTTGTTTTGTTTTTCCAAGAAGAATACCAATCAAGAAGAATGTATCAAGCTTGATCAAATGGTAGCCCAAAGCAAAGCACTGCCAGTGAACTTCAATACTGAGCTAGATAAAGTAAGGCATGTAAAAAGGTGGCTCAATATTCATTTCTGAAATTATATTTTCCTACGTTCCTCAGAGGCTGTGAGAACCTGGTGTTCCAAGTTGAAAGATTGAGGCTTTGCATACGTGATTTGCTGCTGAAAGTCAGAACCAGCTACTGTAATTAGCCACACAAACAATTTGCATGTTTCCTGGTAAATGTAAAGCAGGATGATGAAGCCTAGCCAGCCATATTTTATGAAAACCTTTTATCACCTGGTTTGAATTAAAATGCAAACACCTCTACCAAGCAATTCTGAGCTCTACTGCTGTCAGTTCAGAAGAAGCACTCATTAAGAATTCCTTCTGTAATTTTTGACTGAGAAGGAAAAATGAGCTCTCCTCCTGTGACAGAGCTCTCTGTGTTATTGCAGGAGACCAGGAAAGACTAGATAACTACATTAAGCAAATAACATAAATCTACCTGCACACTAATTCACCTGTGTCACCACCTGATGCAAAACACACATGAACAGAAAAGAGAGAACACTGAATTCTTGCCCATCTTCTATGTTTTGCAAATGCAGTGTAACACTAATACCAGGAACCCTGTAGGTATATTTGCAGCCCTGCTATAAGCTGGGACTTGCTATCAGGGTGGCAAAGAGAATTGCATTAGCAGCCTGCCCCAGTGTACATGCATGGATAGCAGTACATCAAGGGAAATCCATCTGCATGGGCAGATGCACATGTCCTCATACACTAAAGGGCTTGTGTTTTTTCCTGAGGGCTGTTGATCCTCCTTTATGGATCTCATTGTGCCTTGGGAGAGCTCCTATTCCTGCAGAATTAGACACCATGCCTTTGGACTGCTTACAGAAACATTAATAAGGATAGCAAATGACTCCTCTTATCTGATGCATTATTATCATCATTTTCATAGTAATCCAAGGCTTTACACTATGCAATGCTTTTCATCCAGCGATCTGAAACACTTGCAAACAGTGATTGACGTAATTAATAGAGCTCTGTGAATAGCATGGTTTTCTTTTCTGCTTTGTGACTGAATTGGAAAATGCATTTGTTTAAGGTAGATGGCAAAGGAAAATCAGTTCTTAACAAAACACCCTTCTATTAAGCTGTTTTCAACAAAACAAGATGTTTTCTTTGACACCAAGTTAAAAGTTTCCTTGCTTTCCAATATGAAAAATCAGCATGTGAAAAATGAATGCTTTAACTTTCCTATTTTTTAACACTTTACAAAAAGGTTTTGGTCAATCCAGAGCTAATAAAAAATCCTTACATAAAAAAAAAAATCATTCAGCTTTAATAACTGCATCTCCCAAAACCTTTGCATGGGAGGGAGGCTATATTACTGTATGAATAAAACAAGCAGAAGAGAACAGGCCAATTCATCTATTGATAGAAGGCAGCTGCGAACTGCATCCGGAAGCAAAATCCAGAACCCATTAGTTGGAAGGTAAGTTTTAGCATGCAGGATCACTCGAACACATTCCAGCAGGGCATTTGCCCTACCAAGTGCAATTAACTGATTGTTCAGCAGCTATATATCTCAAAGGTATCTCATCTCAGCCTTTGTCAGATGTAGCACCTCAGGTTTCTATTTTACAAAAAGATACATTGTACCCAGGAAACTTCTCTGTCAGTGGATATCTAAGCATCGCATATTACTATTGATTCAGTAAATGTACTTGAAACAACATACAAGAATGACAGCATGTTACCCCTCCTCCTTTAAGTGAGCATGATGACTATCTGTGATTTGCCGTTGGGCAAGAATAAGTGTATTTTACTTAGTTATGCCAGCAATTACTTTTTGTGCTTTTACAATCAAGAAGCTTTCTGGTTTTGTCCCCGTGAAGTTTAGAAGCGATAAGAAGAGTCCCTACTGACATAAGAAGACTGAGGGGATGAAGCCACAGAAGTCACAGTCCTGCTCTCTGCTCACTTCTTGATTTCTTCTGGGGAGATTGTATGCAGAATAAAATGCTCTTGAAGTCAGGAAAGGGTAGTAACAGCAGAGAGAGATTATGCAGCTCATTGTAATAGCTCTGCAAGCTGTAATCTCTGTGGCTGAAAGCATCTTTTTTTATCAGTGAAAGGTGAGAAAGGCCAATTTCTACTTTTTGTTTTTCTCTTGAAACAGAATTGGGTTGTGAGATGGACAGCTTTTGCTTTTTTTGTAATTATCTGTATTCACTGAGCCAATATTTGCAATTATTAAAAAAAAACAGGAAATTTACTTGAAAGATATTAAATCCACTTCTGGTACTCACGAGTGAAATTTTGATCCTAAGAACATTCACAAAAAGAGAGATGTCAGAAATGAGAATGTTCTTACAGGAAAAGGCTCATCCAAATAGGTATTAATACTTGAATATGTATACCATCACTTTGAAAACTCCTTAGGCATCATCCAGTCTCAGAGCACTAAATAATATTACGAGACTTTAGATGCTCAATCAGCGTAGGAAAATATTGATGGCAAGTATTAAAATGGTATTTGAGGACTCCTGAGATAAGATATTTTCCCATATGCCCTTTCTTAAATAACTTTGAATGGTTTAAAATGCTTTAAAAATCAAAACCTGTTTAAATTATCCAGAACAACAAAAAGCAGGTAAATTAAATTGTTCACAGTGAACAATCTGCACAGGTTTATTTTAGCCTTGTTTTAAAATAAATCAAGTTGTCAATGCAGTAACAAATGTATGTAAAAAATTTTCACATATAAAATAAGTTCATTTACAATGATGAGTTATAAAATTCCTTCCTGTGTGAAGTGTGGTATAGCATGGACTAATATTTTATTCATTTTACAGTATTTAGTTTCCAATTGCCTCATTTTTTAAAGCAATAGAATTAAGGCAAGTGTCACCTTTGCATTAGAGTATAGGAAGTAAATCCAGGATATTAACCACAAGGCTGATAACCACATTGTTTCTACAAAGAAGGAAACCACAGCTTGTCACCAAATATGGGAAAAATAAAAACAAGATAGTAATATTATGTACTTTAAAATGAAATAGTTACTAACTTTTCCATTTTATCATCATGGTTGATCCAACATAGTCACTGTGCTAGTGGTTTTGGATTGTACTGTCCTGCAGTCATTCCTTTAGCATTAAATACCAGGACATTGACCATAAAGATCTACTTTATGTCTGCCAGTGTTGACACTGTTGTGATCACAGATACCCAAAAAGTGTCATTAATAGAATAGGCCTGATTAGGTCCGATACATGCCCGATATATGTGAAATGCCAGTGAGATGAAGGAGTAGCTGAAATAGCAAAGAAACCTCTACTTGGGAGCTGGCTTTTTCAGTGTTTAGGATTACAGATGAAAGAGAACAGAATCCCAAGTCATGCTGAGGCAATGTATTGTTAGATCCCTGCTTTACAGCGTCTCTCTTACTTGAGAGTAGGTCTCAGCCTTCAATCTCGCTATTTCATCAAAGACTTAAAGATGTTCCGTGTTACCTCATTAGTGTATTTTTATTTAATTAGTGCAAGAATGGAGAAAACTTACTGCCTTCATATTAAGACTATCAAATATATTCCCTTAAATTCAGCTAGTAAACTGTGGGGGGTTTATTATTATTTATTGCAGTTCCCTTTACCTAGTATATTTTTCTAAACCTTCTGTAGTTGCAGTTCCCTCTATTTCAGGAACATCTATCTGAACAAAGGCAGTAAATGTCATCAGGAAATGGAGAAGGAAAATAGAGTTTCTTTTAAAAATGATTTTTTTCATAGACATACCAAATCAATTTCATTTGCTTATTTATTTATTTTACACTTTTAGTGACTGGTAACCAAACACTTTGGCTGTAGTCTGCCAAAAACAAATACTTTTTTACTGAAACCTTTAAAAATTGATGAGAAAATTAGCATTGGGTTTCCAGGTTCCTCAATTTGAGGAACAAAGACATTCTGAAGTCTGCAATTCAATTACCAATGTAACGTAGTCTTAAGCACTCCTTTATTTCTTACTTGGCATATTTCTTTAATTAACTGCTTTCTAATTGTTGGGGAAATATTATCATGAGATTGCGGGGCTGTTTCTTCCTCCACATTCCTGAAGTTTCCCACTGTTGGAAACAAAACCACATTGGGTAAAATATGTTCTCAGTCTCCTAATGTGACATTTCCACATTACACCCAACTGTTTACAGCTGTAACTGGAGTGTCTCGCGTGCTTAAAATTAAGACCACATGTAAGTGTTTTATCTGAGTGCAGACAGACTAGAATAGTTTTTCAGTGCCTAGGAGGGTTGTATGGTCAGTAGGTGAAGTAGTTGCCCTGTTTATTTTTTCTTTATCATTCAGTATCACAAGGAAACATATGTAAGTATTTCTAGTTTTTATGTAGGATGGCTTCAGAGCTAATGACAGATAACAAGTGGTAGTCCTAATAAAACAAACTTTCTGAGTATTTTCTGTAAAATATACTAAAATATTCATGAAAAAGAAATAAAGGGAACATTCACAAAGGCTAGACAAAGCAAAGTTCTGTTAACAAAGCGAATAATTCATACTAGAGATACAAGACTTTTCCTCACTGTTTGAACATATATGCTTTCTCACACTGCCTAGCCTTTATTTGTGAAAAAGCATTAACTGTATTTGTCAAGAAACCAGAGCAGTCATTAAATGACAAGACTGTGAGGGAGTGTAAATTACATATGTGGTACTATGGAATTCATGATGAAATACTACCTTCTTTATCCAGTAACTTAAGGTATTCTTCCTGAATAGCATGGGGTTGGCTCTTGTTTACCAGTCTATTAGAGCTAATCAATTAAAGTGTTGTTAATTATATGGAGATCGGGCATATATCCTTGTCCTTAAAGAAGTATTGTTTTTCTGAACATATCTGGGTTGTGAGATCCTCTATAGATCTGATTACTAGCATGAGTCGCATCTCAATGAATATTTTGCTTTTTGCAGACAAACTTTGGTATATACCTGATGAACCAGCCCTTGTGCTCATCCTTTCCAGATATTTTATCTGTCGGATCTCAAGTACTTCCAGTGTTGAAGGAGAATCCTGAAATTCAACCCCCAACATCCAGTGAAGAAAAATGTTCAGGATAGATTATCTGGCGGAGATGAGCCTTACATGCAACGCTAGGGAAAAAATCAGTAGTCAGTTATTTTTTAAAAAAGAAAGAAAAAGCTTCCACTGATTTGCTTCTGGCTTGAGTCTTTTAATTTTCTGTTTGCTGTAAATGTTATCAGATGCTGGTACCCTTGATAATTACACCTCGCCTACATGTTTTTTCTTGTGATTAAGTTACAGCAGCCATAACTCTTCTTTGCTCGATTGCTTCAGGATGCAACAGGTTTGATCAAGTTTTACTGGAGGGTGGATGACTCCCCAAACAAGTCCAGCATTGTTGTCAGAAACCCACATCTCAATGATGGAAAGTAAACACAACAATACACTACTTCCTTATGTTGTTTTGTTACAAGCGCTTAAGGGAGAGAGGGTGCAGGACTTGCTTTAGAAACAGTGTGGGTGGGAGAAGGAGAATGGATGACATGAGGACATGAGGTTAGCAGTTCTTTCAGCTTTTCAAAAATTAAATTGCAGGTGAAGTAGAGACAGTCTGAAAGCACAGGAGAAGAAGGAACTGGTAATGGGAAATCAGTATCTCCCTCCTGGGAAGGGGTGTGTGTGAGGATGCCAAAAAGGTACAAAGATCAGTGAAGATTCAATATGCCATTTGCAAAACATGTTGCCTGTAAAGTAATTTTGTCCATTTGTTCTGGCCTTCTTCTTCTTCTTTTTTCCCATTTGCCACATTTCCATCTGATTTGGGTTTTTTGTTTGTTTTAAACAAGTCAGACAGACTTATTTACTTGTATTTGTGGATATTAATACTTTTTTTTTTCCTAATTTGAGATTTCTTAGCTAGTACAACCTCATTTCAGTAAAAACTTTGTTTATCCTCAGCAGTCTCTAGTGGTCAAAATATTGAGACAGCCAGTCGACTCTTGAAAGTTTGGATGCTTCTCCCTCCCAAACAGGTCAAAATACTCTTTTTTTTTTCCCTGCTCTTCATGACAGTTTTTGAGCATTTGATATGGTCGTTCTTACAAGACCTTTGGTTTCTCTTCACCCCTAAACAAGACCCATGCTTTCTGACATCTGAGAGCAAATGTCTGAAGTCTGGCACTTAGCCTGGAAAATCAGTTCTGAAAGTAAATAAATAAATGAAACCACCCCACAGCAAAAAACATATGGAAAGTCAGTGTAATGCAAGACTGAACTCACTGAGGCCAGGTGTTTTCTGACCCCCAGCATGTGTCCAGCCAGGTCCAGGGCGATTTTATGCTTTCAGGAAGTCCTCCTGTTGATCTAGCTGGTTGCTGTATTGCCACTTGGCAAGTGAAATTTTGGCCTGTTAAAAGCACTGTCAGAACTCTCATCCAGCGTGATTTAAGTCTTCCTTGGGGCAATTTTGGCTCAAACTGTGTGAAAGTGCTTCTAGCTGAAGCAGTACTTGAGTTGTTTGAGTTTTGAGTATAGCCCTGAAGAGGAACAGGCAGCTTTCTGACAGAATTGGTCAAACAGTCGTTCTGAAAAGGGAGTGATTACTGCAGAGTAACGTACAATGGGCAAAGGGAAGTGCATCACCCAGCATGTGAATCAAAATTCAGAAAATATTCTTTTCTTTTTTCTTTTCTCTCTTTTTTTTTTTTTGAACTGGTTTTGCTCACTTCAGCTGGAACAGACTGCTATTAGTCTCTTGACAGAGCTTTGTAATGGAAATGAGGAGAGACATTATCTGTTTCTTACAACCTGCCATAAAACATGTAGAAAGAGAGACATGTTTTATGTGTGTGTAAACTGAGGATCGGTTTTGAGAGCTGTGTATTCCATTTCTGAACCCAAGCGCTGCTCCTTGGTGTTTGCTTTGAAAACCATGGGTTTTATCTGTCTAATAGTCAGTTATCTGATGTTGTAATGAGCAGGCTTTTTGCAACCTTGAAAAGCAGTTTCCTGGTATCTGAATCTCTTAACTGTTTCGCTCTTTGCCTTTCTGGTATGCAGAATATTGTTTTGTTGGATAGAAAGCTAGCATAGCTCTGACACATTTAATATGAAGAAACCTGCTGTATGCTGACCTTCAGGTGATCTCTGGTACTTTATTCTGTCCTCTTCACCTCACCAGTATGTCATTTGTTTAAAATGGCACAGGAGTTAGAAGAGGAAATTGAAAGCAAAACTCAGCAAGCTCGGTTTCACTTGTTATTGTTATACTACAAAATAAATCACTTTGGTACACAGTGGCTTGACAAACACTGTTTTTGAATAGCCTTAATGCAATGTATGATAACTAAGGATGAGAGGATTTAAACTTTAAAAATGTCATGCTCGGTCATTTTGACCTATTATCTACAGGCATTACTCTTTCTCTCTCCTGCGACCAAGTAATATTAGAACAAGAATAATTTTATCATTTTACAGGGGAAAAAAATCTCTCTGATATAGGAACATTTTCATTAGTATATTCTGTGCATTTCCCAGAAGGAACATTCTTGCGCTACAGTGATATGAAATGTCACAACACTTCAAGTTGATGGAAGAAACCTAAAGAATCTTTCATCTCAACAAAAGACAATATTTCCCTTCTAGTAAGTGGAGTGTCCTCACCAGTATTGAGATGTTGTCTTCCCATCAGTAAATACAAATTCTTCTCAGTACCAATACTCTGTGGAAAATCTTGCAGTAAGAAGACTCACTTTTAAATGATGTGGCTGTAAGTTTTGTAGAAGGATCATCACTTCCATAATGTGAAAAAAATTCAAAGGAGAAGCTTAGCATAATACAAACCCAGGTAGTGGAGGAATGAAAAGAGCATAAACACTTCAAAACACTGTATATATTACATAGAGAGATTAAATGTTCTTTAAGTGGGTCACTTCTCAATGTTTAGAGTATATAGAAAAAAGACAATTTCATATGAATGCAGACTCTTTCCTGTTGCTGCAAAATTAAATCTTTGGACTAATGGCAGATATATATATGTTTACCTTCTATGGACAAGAGAAGTACTTAATACAGTATTTCCACAATACTATACATAGAAAGTCCTCTAGATATTTGAAAACTAAGTCTATATTTCCTTACAATAAATTATTCAGACACATTCCATTTTCTGTGGGACTTAACTCCTTCTCAAATCTCAAGGCAAAAATGATGATTATTACAAGCTCTAATAATAGCCAAGAGGCTGAAATCACAGAACAGAAATCAGCATTTTCAGGAGAAGCCTCTGAACTCTGTGTTCTCTAATACGACTAATATATTTCAGACACAGTTTATGTTTTATTTACTTTCAATGGCATCCTTCTAAATATAGTCAAAATAGTAGGTCACCCTTCAGTCAAAATCATATACAAATCAAAGGAAGGACTGCTTAAGGAACTTGATTGCTGTTCATAAACTATTAAGATTATGCTCTGCATTTTTTCTTCAGTCTGGTTTTTAACTCTCTTAGAAATGAGACCAATAAAATTCATATTGTGCTTGACGTGTCTACTGGTGGTGCTTACGTTCTTGACCCTTGAGTTCATGAGGTGCCTTGATGGGCATTGGCAGACTCACACGGTGAGTGTGGCTCAGTACTGCTCGTATATCTCATTGCTGTCAAGGTTCACAGGTGAGGTGTTCCTCCAGCCATTGCACTGACAGTCTCTGTCTAGTCAGCATGCCAATCCGTGGGATGTTCTTTTTAGGCCCTGCACAAAATCCACTCATAACCACTGGTTTCCTTTAAAATATGTCCAGAGGTAGTCACGTTGGACCCATCTCTGTTACCCCAAAGGTTTAGTGATTGGAGCCCTCACCAAGGGTG
Organism: Apteryx rowi; assembly: GCF_003343035.1. Taxonomy (NCBI): domain Eukaryota; kingdom Metazoa; phylum Chordata; class Aves; order Apterygiformes; family Apterygidae; genus Apteryx; species Apteryx rowi. The sequence continues at coordinate 145,203 of NW_020451017.1, forward strand.
TCGGAGAAGAGTAGGTTCATTTCCCTCACTTGCCTGGAGGGATTCAACCCCATCTTTCCCTGCTGCTTAAACCACCAGACAATAGGCGAGACTGGGGACTTAAGAGTACTGGGTGTGGGGGGGAATCATAGGTGAAGTCTTGTCACTCCTTTCTCATGATTCTCTGTGATTCATTGGGCCAGAGGGAGAGACATAGACACAGTGAGACAGTATCCAAGCATGACTCTCTGAGCTACTCATTCAGGCTGTCTTTTGGATTCACTGGGGGTGGGAGGGGAAGAAGAAAATTACTTCATAAGCCAGTAGGCAGATCACTCCTGTGGAGGTGAAAGATGTGGGTACATCCCTGTTCCTGTGATTATCTATAAAGCTATCATGAAGCAGTCACTTAGACAAAATATAGACACAGTCCTGGAGAAGGGACAAGAACCCAGCACATTCCTCCTGTCCATTGGGTGTGGGAGCCAGGAGATTACAGAGGCTTGTTTCCTTCCTCGGGCCCTCAGTGTTTAAGTACACTAAACAAAGTGGAACTTCTCCAACAAGAATAGTCGAGAATGCCCCAGCTGTGTTTTGGAATAGGCCATTACAGGAAATGTGAGTTTGAGTCCTCTTAGACAGAAAAAGGAAATGAACCCACGTTTCTGATGTTCTGCATAAGTACACCAGCCTCAAGGCCAGAGTGAAAAGAAAAAGACGACAGGGGAGGGAAAGAAGAACAGCATCTCCCACAGTCAAATTTTAAAAAATGTAGTGATACACATCCCTCCTCCACCCATTTTGTAAATTTTTGGGAAAGAAAGGACTTAAATACCCTCAAGCCTGTAAATCAGATTCAGAAAACTCAGAATAAGGCATTGACAGGTGATATTTAAGATGTCTCTGTTCTCTCCCTTTCATGTCGACTAGTTTACTTTGCTTCTCACTCCATATGATGGCTGTTATGTGTCCCTTTCGGAGGAAGAGGACATATGCAGGTGCCCTGCCTAAGGGGTAAGTGGTTCACTCGGGATTATGGATTCTCTGCAGGGACAGGGGAGGGAGCTTAGGGAGGATAGACATGGTGCATCCTTGAAGATCATTTAGAAGACCCAGAAGAAAAGGTTGGTGCCACGTTTGCAGTTATTTAGTCACTGATGTGTCTCATCTGAGTTACTGTTGGCTAGCTACTTCATAGTCAGCTGAAAATGTTGATGGTGGTTGCTGGAATGATCTTAATACAGCAGGATCATTTGATGCAGCAAATCTGAAATGACATTATTCTCAAACAGCCACTTGCCTTGCATGGCACATGCATAGTCTATAATTAGGTGCTTTTTTATGTTAATCCCAGTTTCTGCTGTGAGCCAGTCTATTCCAGACTTAGAACCAAAACTTGTTGGCACAGTGCAAATCCTTCTGGACATCAACATCAGCTTATCCCAGATAACCAGTATATTTCATCTCTGAGCCTGTCTCATGTTTTTTGCTGTTTTTCAGAGGTAAGTGTCCCATCTAGATTAAAGTACTTTGGCCGGGATTTGTAATGCAGAGCTGATACCTTGATCCAGAAGTGAAATCAGCTTTTGGTTTCTGATAGGGCTGTGTTTTTCATGATGCTGTGTTTGAAAAGCCAGCTATGATCTAATGTCAAGTTTGTTGTTTTCTCGTACTTGCAATGGATGGATCAGATAAAGCTGCTGAAAGTTTGTGAGTTATGTTTTCCCAAAGCAAAACACAACTAGAAGAATAGAAGGCCCTGTACTGCTGAAACCCTGTGTTCCTTTCTATAAATGAAGAAGAGTCACACTGTTCTTGAACAGACTGCTTTTCCTGAGGTGTCCATCATTGTCTTAATGGATGTAATTTCCAGTGGGATGTGTACTAGGAATTTGTTATTTTGCAGGTTTAGCTAAAGTCTTTGTAATGTGGCTTATCCTCAGATCCATTGTATTTAGTGCCATATTCAAAAAGTTTCATTTAGCAAACCCTTTAATGGTGAAACGAAATTGAATTTGCCTTGTGTCACATGTTTGTCTTTCTTCTGTTTTAAGGAATGAGAATGCATTTTGTTTGTTTGGCTTAATATTTGAAGCTCAATGCAGTGATTTATAACACTTAAAAAGATAAGGTTCTTGTCTGAGTTGGTTTATCTGTCAGTGAGCGCTCATAAAAAGCTACAATGTTCCTCAGTAATTCACCACAACTGTCTAGTGAATTAGAAAAAAGACCTATGCTATAGGAGGTGGGCACAGCTTGCTAATGCTCATAGTTTGGGAGAGTTTCGATCTAAATTTTCTCAACCATTTTATTTTTAATCTTGGAAAATCACCTCAGAAAAGAGCCTGCACAGTTTTTCTGAGGAGCACAGGATGTGGTGCCCCATCTTTTGTGTGAGACGGGCAGTGGGCACTCTGACAACCAAATGGCTGCTATTTCTGCAAACAGAACGAGCTCTCAGAAATGTGCAAGTGCAGAATAAGGTTCTACTATGCAGTCGTATACCCTCTCTCTTTCATCCAAAACTAAAGAGCAATTTACAATAGATAGGTTGGCTGAAATCAGAGCTTGGCTTCTCTAGAAAATTTGGGGACCTCCCACTTTAGGCTTTGGTTTGGGAATCATTTCCTCTCATTGCACTGATGTGACATAGGATGTAGACTGGTGAGCTCTCCTGCACAGTGTGCCATGCTGCATCCTGCCTCCCCAAAGCAGGGGTTAGGTGTGCTGGTGGGACCCAGCGCCCGCACAGAGAGGCAAGAAGCTGCCAGCCAGGGCACCATTAAAAGCCAATAGACCCTGCTAATTTAGCTTGCTAAGCTTGGGGGATGTTTAGTTAGTTGTGCATGGTTTTATATTCGCAAAGTGTTTTGTCAAGTTCTCATGCCATTTGCTGTTGTCTTGTACTGACGTAATGAATTCATTTGATATTCATTCAATCTCATATGCCTTTCCCACTGGTACTGCATGGCAATTTGGAACTATTTACGTGTAAAGTGAAGAATATGTCGAGGAAGAGAGACTCTGACATTTCATTGAGCGGGTAGCCTGAAACAATTGGTTAAATTAGTCAAGCAAGATTGAGAGTTGTGTATATCAGAGGCTTGCCTGAAATGTGAAGAAAAATGCAAGTGGATTCCTTTATTCAAAGTGCAGAAATAATACAAGCCAGCAAGCATGTATTTAAGAAGACAAACATGATTTAAATGTGATCATCAGGTATTGTAATTAGCATATTTATCTATACTTGTATTAAATAATTATCCTGCTTCAAATAAGAACATTTGGTTTGGGAAGGCCATTCTACCCTGTGTTGTATTTCTTCTACTTTCTTCCTGTCATCAGACCCAGAATACTGATGGGCAAAATGTTTTTAAAAATTACAATTCCCATTTTGTAAGAGGAATTTAGCTTTGAAAAGGCCAAAACAATATGCAGCATTTCTGAGCTGAAAGACTATAAGTCTGGCAGCTAGCCGTATAGTGATATTACACATTCAGTCATTTGGAAAAACGACCATGACATTTGTCAAAGAGAAGAAAATTAAGAGTGATTCAGCAGTTAGAGGGGTTGTATACAGTCAGTCATTATGTTATCTATGGAGAGGAATGCTTGCAGGAAAACAATTCCCTTAACGTATGCACACATATCTCTCAGAAACTGCCCATATTAGAAAGTGTTCTTATATATGTCTTGTTATTTTTCTGAAGTCTCTGATGATGAGCTTTATGCCACAAGGAACAGGTAGGGATTGAGAGGCAAAGCAATATCAGATAGCAAGTGCCAGAACACAGTGAAGTAATGGAACTTTTTTGCTATCATCTACAGCGTTCTAAGTAGGCAAAAAGCATCAAAATTGGCTTTGAAAGAATATTAAAATAAAAGAAGTGGATGATGAAACTAAGGAAAATAATGTAGGCCTTTATAAAATGCAATAATATAAATAAAAGCAATTTCTAGGCTTGTGAAGCTCCATTTCACACTTCATCCTACTAATTTTTGTTATTGCAGTGCACTAACTTCTGGATCCTGGATAAAAGTCTCTGAACTCTTATTAGTTATTGTCAGCTAATTGTTAAGGAAGACACTCATGCTGGATATGGACATGGTGATCATGTTACTAATCAAAGTAGTTACATCACAAGCTAGATCTTAAAATCATGGACTGAAAATATCTGGATGCAGGATTGATAGGGGAGAGCTCACAAAGGGGAGAACTTTTCCTTAGAAAGAGGAAACTTCTGGCTCTTAATCTTGCAAAGAAAAGCTGAAAAGCTTTTCAGCTGTAGCAAGACTTACTGGTTCAGAAATATCATGATTTTTGACCTCTTGAGGCATTATTTTGATATACACTCAGCCTTTCTTAATCTGGATTTTCCTCTAGAAGTAATAACTGCAGCTGTCAGAAAGATGATGTGTTATCATGAATGGCAGGGGAGATGAACTCTCTTAAGAGGCTGTCAGTAGAACAAGAATTTGTGACTCTATGGTGCCCTTAGAGCAATAGGTCTTAGACTATTAGCCATGATCCCAGACATACAGCTGGAAATGGGGCTTCAAACTGATGAATGCACTTGGGAATTGGGAAATTCTGCCTTAAAAAGTGAGATCTCCCCTCCAATTTTCAGTTACTTCTTGTTCCCCTCTAAAAATAAAGTTGCACGAACACAGGTGCGGTCAGACTGCGCTCATGGGGACTTCACTGGGATTTCCTTTCCATTATAAATATGTAGCTTTCTCAGCTTAACAGCCAGAAAGTACATTGTAATAAAATAACAAATTAATACGATTAAAAAATGACTATGACAGGCTTTGAGTTAAGCCTCATTCATGTTAAGCTTGAACTTTTCCGTGATATTAATGTTCATAAATTTCTGGTTAGTGAATTTCTTGGTTGTCGAATTGTCAATATCAGAGAATAATTCAGGTTTGAAAGGACCTCTGAAGATCACCTAGGTCAATGTGCTGGTACAAGGTTCAGGTTTGCTCAGGGCTGTCTCCTTTTGAGTTTTGAGAACCTCCAAGGATGGTGGTTCCACAACCTCTCTGGGCAACCAGTGGTTGACCACCATCATGGTGAAGAAATTTTTCCATATATCCTCTCAGAAATTTGACTTCTGATTGTTGCCTCTTACCCTTTCACTGTGTGCCTTTGAGAAGACTCTGGCTCAGTCTTATCTATATTCCCCACCAGCGTTCTCTTCTCCAAGCTGAACAAACCTAGCTCTCTCAGTCTCTCCTCATGTGTTGTGTGCTCCAATCCTCAAGCCTTCCTTTTCAGTGAAAGAACAATGAGTGAATTCAGATATCCTTTGCTGAATACTGGAAGATCTAAACCAGAGTACCCAACAAATTGCCTCCTGAACAGCATAACTGAATGGTGTTCACCATTATTCCTTGTGGAGAATGAGTGAGAAGGGCTATGCATTTCCTGCAGGTTTCATTTCTCTAGSAAGTTGGGTCAGAAAGTAACATTACTATAAGAATGGATCCATCTCTATGATATGTCCACTTAACCTCCTTGAAAACCAGCCCAGAAGTTACCTTGTTTTAAATAAACTCTTACACTAAATTCAAGATATCAGCCTGTTATGGTTGACTTGCTGGCAGTTTCCCTTTTTGATTCAGTCCAGGCAAAGTTTGTTTTTCTTTCTTTCTTTTTTTTTTTTAAATACATTCTTTGTAAAGTTGGWATCTGGTTGAAATCTTGGGCCTAATGAAGTCAGTGATAGAAATAAATTGATCTCTGTTGCGTAAACTCCTGTCCTGTCCTTCTAAAGGTTGGAGGTAATCATGTTTGTTTCCCTCAGGAAGGTCTAGGTGAATCTTCACCATATTCAAAAGGCTATTAGGTGACTCAAGCATTCTCCATTGGGGTAATGGAACAGTTAAACAACCAAAAAGCAGTGCAGCCTGCCATTTCCTGCTTTAGTAAAGTAACTGTTTCCAAAAGGAGTTAATCAGCTTTTTCATTAGCCGGCAGGTAAAATGCAGTTGACAGTAGTTGACAACTATATCTTTGTGTTTATCCCTTTAGCATATATAAGGCAAAAAGTGGGAATCAGGCAGAATAGGTCAAAGAGGTTTTCAGGTAATCCTGGGAACAAAATAAGGGTCAAACAGTTGAGCAGACTAATTTTTATCTTCCTTGCACCTGACATACTTATTTGTCCCCATGAAACCCATGTGGAAGAAACATAATTATCATGGGAGCAGCGAGTCCTAGCAGTGAAATCCTTGTGCTCAGATATAAATAACCTACATGAATTTCAAGGTGATGAAGACTCAGAATCAATAGGATGGTTTTATTTGAAAGAAGCTGTATAGCCAAACATCTTTGCTGAAACTGCAGAGCTGGAAATCATTTCCATGGTTTTTTTTTCAATATTACAAGGGATAGGATAACAGTCCTGGCATAACAGCTGAAGTTTGTGAATTTGAAAATAGGATAGGATATTCTTGCAGCCAAATGTTTTACAGTCAGATAGAGGATAAGAAGTCAGTCAACATTTCGGGCATTCATGAGCTTTTCTTCCCTTTACTGTGATATTCTCGTATGCATATTAGCTAGCTGAACTATAGAGGAGCTGCGCAAATCTGGGCTCCTCCAGCAGATGACTTGGAAGGCTCCCAAGAATCCAATATTTGTGGTGAAATGCAGTTGATTTCAGGGATGAATCTGAGCCCAGTATATTAGAGAATTATAGCAAAATGGAAGTAGAAGAGTCCCTGAGAGCTTATCAAATCAATCCCTCAACCGTAGGTCAGCGCCAAGGATAACCACATAACTCCTGACACATGCTTGTCTGACTGATGAAGGGGTCAAAAAGGATCCTTCATTCCAGCATGATTCAGGTTTTGAAGCAGTAGGTATGCTTGACATCTGTTTTTCAGCTAGTGTGCCAGGGCACAGCGGGAGCAAGGCTGCCCCATGAGGGGCCGAGCGGGAGCTGCAATGACCCCAGTGCAGCCGTGCCATTGTCAAGGGGTCCACCCAGGAGATGGGGCTGGGCCCAGGGCCACCAACGCACAGGGCAGGGCAGAATGGGGTGCCCCAGCCCAAGCCAAGATGGGGCCCCCAGCTCGTGGGGGGTCCTGGTGAGGCTGCTTAGAGCCACTCAGGCCTATTAGTGCCCTCAGGGACCCAGCCTAGCATGAACTGTTCTCTAAAAGTACACTCCCCTTTGTGTAACAACCGTCATTGATTTCCATCTAGGCCAAAAAGCAATAATAACTGTGTTGATTAGGACCTAAGCGGTCAATTTTCTTATAAAAAAAAAAGTGGAACATCTGTACACATCGTTTTTAGTGCAAATTCAGTCAGTTTCACTGATTTTTTTTCCCCCCTGTGCTTTTCAGTTAACCAAGTAACCAGTGTGCCCTGGGTTGGGCTGGTAACCAAAGCGATTGCTTCTCTCTCGCCATTTCACTAAATAGCTGAACTTGGAAACTTTTGTCTTCTGTGGGCTGACACAGATTGCTGCTTTGCATGTAGGCTATTACAGACTGCCTGAACCATGCTGTGTTCAGAGGCTTATACACACATAGGTTAATGTCCAAAGTGCAGATCTTGATGAAAAGGTTTTCCCAGTCTGGTCAACTAAATCTTAGAATCACCACCAGGCTGTAAGGGATCTGAGAGATTTCTATTACTATGTCTCCTGTACTTGTTATTTCTCAAATGAGGCCTTTGTATTGCTCATCTTATATCAGCAGAGCTTTAGCTGTTCTTAAAATTTCAAAAGTGGAATATAAAAAGGAAAATTCATGTCAAACAGATGTTTACCACCACTGATTGATTCTCTTGCAAGCAATAATGTCACCTGAAGTAGATCAATTAGAAGCATTTCTCTTTCTTTCATCATAAATCTCATTAAAGCAGGAAATAGTACGAAACTTGAATGAAAGATAAATGAGTCTCATTAAGAGGAGTAAGGTATGAGTAAACAATAAGGTACTCAGGGTGGGTAACATATCAGGCCAGCACTGAACTGGGGAGGACTCATCTAATTGCCCCCAACTCCCCAGCCCAAAGGAGTGGTAATTCAGAAGTTAAACAGTTCCTGAGGTGTGCTATCACAATGCTAAAAATTACACTTTGGAGAATTAACCACGCTGATCCCTAGAAGTGAACTCAGAAGAATTTTTGAACTGATGAGCTCATAATTAGCCTGACAGGTGACAATTCAGGATGGGTTGCATTCACTTCTGCTGCAAGGAGGCAAAATCTCATACATTGGCTTCCACAGAGATGTGACTTCTGCGATAGTAACGTGCCAGTGAAAAGGCAAAAGCACAGAGAACATTTTCCTATTTTTCATTTTCATAAATAGCAAAACTCCTTTTGGTTTCAAAAGAAGCAGGACAGAGCTATTTGCTTAACTATACCAAGTCCTCCCCATTGGATGTAATGGAAGTTAATGTACAGCTCTATTTACTGTTTTACCCTGCAGTGTAAAGATGGAAGAAAATATTACTTTCCACCCAGTGCAACTAGAATGGCGCTCACTCTTCTTGTAATCTCTTTGAAGCATCTGTGCTTGAGGCAGATGCTAAGATCTGAAATTGAGGCATTTTGACAAATAGTGTCAATGACCTTGTGCCTAGCACTGCGCATAGACAAATAATTGCACCACCATGCTGTGTCCTGCCACTTAATGCACTCTTATGCAAGAGAAAGCAGCTGGGAGGTGCTTTGTGTGTCTGACAAGTGTGAGTGGCACAGCAGCCTCAACTGGATTGCATACAGCCAGGGCAGCTTTCTTTGGGTGAAAGTCAGGAGACCTGATTCTCCTTGGCCTTGCTGCCTGGGCACATTTGTGCCTGCCCAGCACTATCCTTCCACTCTGTCCCATGTGCAATGCTCTGCCATGGGTGAACTGTCAGCTTTACCAAACAAGTCAGCCATGTACAGCTGGTCTGTCACTCCTGACGTGGCTGTGTGTCCTGCCCAGGAACTGCAAAGAGTGTGTGAAATTTACCAAAGCTGAGTTGCACCATCTTACCCCTGCTTTATCAAGTGTGCTTATCAGGCAGCTCCAGTACTCTGTGGTGTGGAGGCCTCTCTGCTCCTACACTCCAGGTTGAAGCAATAGCCCCATAACCTTTTTGTTTTGTTTTTTGCCTACAGCTCTTGTTTGCTGGTCTCTGCCCTTTTGGCTCAGATTTGGAGTTTGTCAGAGTCTCCAGTGTTGATTCCTGCAGCTCAGCCTGCTTGCAGCTCCTCTTGGAGGGCAAGCAGGATGTCAGTGGTGATGAGAGAAAGCAGCAAGCCCCATGGGGACTGCGCTGGGCGTGCAGTAGAGCACGTCACAGCACTGTTCTCCACTGAGTAACCTGTTTCGGAGGATAGGTTACTCAGACCTGAGGTCTTAGTAGTTAAAGAGCTTGGCTAAGATCTATAAACTCCCTGTGGTCTAGGACCCATCCTATTGTAGGTCTGGTTCTGAGGACAGCTTATGTGTTTTCTTTCTGTGCTGTTTGAGATCAAAACCATACACATATGATGGGACTTTAGTATCTCCATTTATCTACAGGTGAATGAGACAGGACATCCATGCTCTTGGGCCTTCTCCATGGTCTAAAGAATCTGTCTTTCTGTGGAGAGGGAGGATGATGTCCTGGAAAAGGGAGAGGTTGATATTTTAGTCCCTCAAAGCAGATGAGGGAATTGAACCCCAAGCTTTCACATCCTGGGTCAGCATTTGAACTGGCAAGGTCTGCAGAAGAGGAGCTGCTGGTGTCTCTTCCACTTTAAAATAAAAGAGCTAGTTTGCTCGTGGGGAGAGTAAGGTCTACCTTCAGGAGAAGGTTTGGAGCTATAGATTATAAATGGATGGAAGTACCCCTCTACGGTCCTGAGTCTCTCTGGCAAGACTTATTGCAGGCCTCAGCTTTCTGCCATCGCATAGTCCAGTACAGCTGTTGGTCTTTCAGCCACAGCTTGTTTTGTGTCCCTGCTGTTTTGGGGCACAGTTCTCAGACTGGCCTTGCTTTCCGCCAGCCCCAGGCCCTACGTAGGGAATAGAGGACACAACCACAGGGCTCCATGGAGCTGTAGGATAAGTCAGGGTGGAAGGGGCCTCAGACGGTCATCTCGTCCAGATACGAGGCAGGCAGAGAAAGACTTGGGGAGCCATTTATTCATCCCTCTGCTGTTCATTCTTGCTTTTGCACAAAAAGGTGAAGGAAGCCTTCACAGTTAAATATTTGGGGGGTGGGAGGAGATGGAGCAGGAGTCCATTTACAGGATGAGAAAGGGAGGGAGAAGTTGAATGGCAAAAAGAACGAGTTTAAGTCAGGTCTGCCACTCATCTTGGTTCAATCTTTGTTGTGCTTTGCCCTTCAATAGTTTAAATAAGTTGGCTAGTTGCGATCAATGCCAAAATGTGTTGCTTGCCTCTGTTGGCCTGCTTATAACTCACATGCATAACTGAAAGACCAGGTTCAGTAAGAAAGAAAAGTGGATTTCTGTACTGTGCCTCTAGATGGCAAACTTTATCTGTTCTGTTAATCTTATCTATTCAAAGCAAATATGTTCAGGCTCAGCCACAGTGGAAAAAACATCCTACACTGCAGGGACCACTTGGTCAGTTCTGGCATATAAGTTCCTAGAGTCCTGTGCAAGTTTCAGTAGGGAAAAAGATTGCAGATGATACATCAAGTCCTCAAGAAATGTGTTTATTGGTGGAATATGATTTGTAAGGTACGATAATGAAATTTTGTTTGAAAGATAATATTTTTTGCAAACCTGCTTACTGCACCTAACAATGAAAATATTGTTACTTTACTCCCAGAAGTGCTTTGCTGAATGCAAGGGAAGTCTCTCTCTCTCTCTCTCTCTCTCTCATCTAACTTTTCTTGGTATTAATTCCAGTCATCATTTTCACAGTTGCTGAGTCAGTAAGGAGCAAGTGTAAGGAATCTGAAATAGAATGAGGAAATCAATAAAATTGCCCTGAGACCTGATTGTGATCTAACTCCTCTGTAATTAGTAATGATTCCAGGGGAAGTTCCTGGCATAAAAGAGCTGTAAGATGTCTGGTCTTTAGGTGCTTCCAATATATGCATCTTAAATAAGAATGATGGTAAAGACCTGATATTTTGTGTCCTGTTTTGTCTTTTAAACTGCTATAAAGTCAGTGTGATGATACTGTTGCGACACAGAACTGTTTTACAGACCTCATGGTATTAAATGATTTAATGGGAAGCAAGATAGCAACGAATCAAACCCCTGTCTGTCTGGAAATCAGAATACATTCCCAGCCCTACGCTTCAGCCAACAGAAATGGAGCTTCCAAAAGCACTCCTTGTATTYCTGGAAACCCCATTTTAGCAGTGTATCTCTGTGTAATGGAGTTATACAACATGGTAGTTGTCATCTGAATTTTCTGTGGAAGGAGGAAGTGACGCCTGTAAAGGCTGATGTTTGTGTCCAGTGTTGTGTTGTTTGCATCTTTTCTATGTGGCTCTTGCTGAGACACTGGCTGGGCCTCTTTCCCTATGTGAAACAGTTTGTGAGCTCCTCCAGGGAGAGAGCACCTCATTCATTTCCCAGGTGATGACGTAGAGAGCATTTTGCCCAGACATGATAAATGGAATTTTTCATCAGTTACCCTGTCAGACTTTTCTATAGCCCTAATGATCCATGTGAATTTTAATGTTCAGTTTAAGTTTGTCCTGTCTTAGTTTCAACCCACTACTTGCTGTTACATCCCTCAACCTCTTTTCTCTTTTCCCCCATTTCTTGTTTAAGTTGCTTGCTCTGTCATGCTTCTGACTGGACTGTAAGGGTCTTAGACTAGGGACTTTTATTTGTTCTACAAAATGTCTGAGCAAACTTTAAGTCCTGTATAAATATATAATGATCCAACTCACACTGCTTGTTCTGCCCTAAGTGATTTGTCTCCCCTTTTTGCCTTTTCACCCTTCAAATACTGTTGCCCTAGGGACTGCTTAGTCTACCTAAGCTCCTTCAGTTTTCTTCAAATCAATCTTCGCAGCCTGGAGATCACTGCGGGTATGGTTTGACTCAGAATTTGCTTTCTAACAGGGAGATGTCCAGACCTTGTGCAGTTTTACTGATCACATCTCAACTGAGTCACCTCGCCAGAGTACTTATCTCTTGCTTTTCTGATGTGAAGCCTCTTTGGTCGGCGTCCTGCTGACGCCACACAGCACTGTGCACTTGCATTCCTGGCAGCCCCTGCTCCTGTTGAGCTTCCCACCTTTCACTTCCCTGGTGACTCCATGCCTGCATAACTATCCAAGTCAGGGAATCAAAAAACCTGCTTTCCTGATTTCTGCCTCATAGGGTCACCATACACCTCTGAGCACTTTGTTTGTCCTTGAACATGAAGTGCCCCCAAAGCAGCAGGGGAAGTGGATGAATCTAATTCCTCTGGCTTTACTCAATCAGAGAATTGACTGACAATGAAAAGGAGAACATGCCATGTCCTTATATGTTAATATATAAAATGCATGAAAATATCATTTTGGCCATCTGTAAACATATCCATTAACATTTAAATGTATTCATGAACATGACTGAAGTCTTGTGTTGTCCAGAACAGCTTTTTCCCCCCCTATTTTGACAAAGAAGCTTTAATAACATAATCTGGCTTGATCTGAGCGAGCAGACTTCCTTTTCTCCTGATTTCTCCCCCAGTTTGACTGCTGAAGGAAAAGACTGGCTTACTGGCTCTGCTTACAAGCAAGGACATGGCAGGCATGACCCAGTGCACGTGATGTCCCAAGGAGCTCTCTCTTCTCTCCCTGAGGCCATGGCACAACGTAGCTTCCTGGAACATCCGTAGATAATCAGCCCTTGTTGATCTCTGTTGCATCTCGTTTCATATTGTCTTCACATACCTAGTTTATCTCTTTAAACTGACACAGAGTGATGGGAATCCCTCCCCTCCATCTCTCAGCTCCTTAATTTGACTGGTAAACAACATGCTAATCCCTTCTGCCAGATTTTAGATGGAGATGTGCTATAGGACCAAATCTTTCACACAGCCTTGCAATATGCTCTTATACAGGCTGGCCTCTTGGTCTTATCTCATGGCAGAGAGGAGTAATCAACATCTGAACTCCCTGTTGTAACACAACAGGTTTTTCTTCCACTCTAATTAAAAGATGCCCATCATTGGTAAACAGGTGCACATTGACCTTCTCTTTCAAGGTCAGAGTGTCCCAAAGCATCCAGGACATCTTTTCATCTTTTGGAGATATGTGTGCATAACTGCTGAGAAAAATGATGATGTTATTGACTCCTATGCTGAATAAGCAGTGAAGGAAGCAGTGGCCTCTGACAATGTGCCAGCTAGGGAATTTGAGAGGAGGATTTATTTCCTCACAGATTTGTGTGAAAAATATGCTGTGGTCACTGTGTATTGCAGCTGAGCATTAATCAAGTTTAGATTCTTCTTTTTGTATTTTTTTTAATACTGGTACTTTGGATATGTGTGTAATCATCCATGCCTCCACTTATTGAGCACTTTTGTTTCCTCTCTCCTTTGCATTATGCGGAATTGGATCCGTGACTGTTGGTTGAATATTTATATTTCTTGGATTATATTTTTATGACATCTCCAATTAAGAATCAATGGAAAGACCCTGAGGAAATTATTTTTAGCCTTTATTTCTAGTCTCAAAAGAGTAGGTCATGCAGACTAAACACACCTCTACTTCCTTAGCTACAGGCTATTTCCCCCAGGCTAGAGTAGACCCAGTGGGCAGGATGTCTTCCAAGGAGCTTGGTGCTATGTTATAGCACTTGCACAGGTAAGTTTTTCTGCCCGATGGGGGAGGCAGGGAGGAAATGGGAGGGCAGGTTATAACTGCCTTCTTCCTCTTACAGTGGGCAATGAGTCGCTGACAATTTGGGCTCTTGTTTTCATCTCCCTTGCACTGCTCTACATAAGGAGTAGCTTAAGCACAGCATGAGTAAAATCTGAACTCAGCTTTTGCTGTCTCCCTTGTTAAATATGCAGTAGTTTGGAGGACTGCAGTTCTTCATATGTTGAGTCCATCACCAATTTTTTTAAAGAAGTGTATTTTAAAAACACTATATAAATGTGTATTTATAGACATATGATGAGACTTCTCACAAATCAGAAATGTTTCATAATGCTGATGAAGTGAAGCTCTGGAATAAAGAATTTCTTTACCTACCTCAGTAACAAATGTGATGAATGTCTTACCCTATATGCAACACTGTGGTATATATTGATCATATCAGTGTATCATACCGCTAAATGTGTAATACAGACAAGCTAACAAATTCTGTGCTTCTGAATGCTTTTAAAGTCCAGTCTCTCTCTATAATCTGAAGCTGTGTTCATGCTGACAGCAAATAATAAATACATTTTATCACAAAGAGGGAAAGCAAGAATGGCTACCAGCTGGATGGCGTTTTCAAATGATCCATCCCAAATCTGCTCTTCCAGAGTATGACCTGCATCTTGTTGCTGTCATTCCCCTTTTCTTTGAACAACTGGCCCTTGGTTCATGAGGCTTCTCCACTCAGGGCCTGTCCTTTGGAATGCCAAGTAAGTACCAGGTGCTTTTGGCTGTTTCCCAGAGCAGAACCATCCCAAGTCTTAGCCTGGGCCTCCTTTGTGAAAAGCTTTTCTAATGTAAACAGTGCTCTTTAGGTTTCAAGGAAGCCCTGGGGAAAATGACTGGCTGTACAAAAGAGTTCTGTTGTTGCCGGACCAGTTGGCTCACTCAGCATCTCACATCTCCTCACTATGCTTTGGTCAGAGTCATGTTATTATAAGTATATAATTGTGTATTTAGGTAGCAGCTCCTCTGTTAAGACTACAATTTAAAATAATGAAGGAATTTAATTTATATCAGTGATGCTCCCCACAGGAGCTCAGCACAAGGCTATAATAAGCTAATTTAGAAATGATACATATTTCCCTCAAACCCAGCCAAAATGAAAAATGTAAAAATGAGAAGGACTGAGTGGTTCTGTGCTCATGAGAGCTCATTCCAAAAATAGGGCTGAGCTGGTTAAAAATGCATTTGCTTAGGCGTACGAGCAATTTGAAAGTTTCTTCATAGTTTTCACAGGCCTAATTAGACCAATTCAAGAATAACTGAGTCACAGGGCATTTTGATTGGCTGTCTTTTAGCAAGAATTAGATTTAAAAATTGCCTCATGCACAGTGTTGGCAAACTGATTTTAAAGGTTTGCAATTTGATTTTTGAGAACCAGTCAAGTCAAGGGTTAAGAAGAAGCTCTTAGGCATGGGCAAATTTCCAAAGCAATCGGAGACTTCATTCACTAATTGAAGTCGGTGTCAGGAAGCATGTTTTAACATGACCTTCAGGAAGTTCTTTAATTTGTTGTTAATATATCAACCATCTCTTTTCCTTCCAGTATAAACAGCAGCTTTACCCAGGTTTTTTTTCTCCATGTAAATGCAAAGGCAGTAAAAGGAGCTTCTGAAACTGAACCAGGAAAAGACGAAGATGGTCATTCCTGGAGAAAGAATGCCTTTCTTTAATAGCCTGACACAGCAGGGTGGCTGCCCTCAGATTAGGAAACTGTTTCAAAGCCTTGGCATTACCCAAGCGAGGTCATTGCCTTTAGGTTACCCAAAGGGCTGCAGCAGGCAAGCTCAGCCACTTCCACCCTTCCAACCAGGAGGCTGAGTCAGGCTCTTTCCAGCTCAGGTCACACTGTTGCATCTCATGCAGGCCTCAGCTGCTGCCACTTGTGCTATCATGATATTGAAAATGTTCTGGTTTCTCTTGAGTTGCCTTTGCCCACAGTGTCCAATTAGTATCACTGCCCTAATCCTGAGTGTCTTTTCTCCCTCTGGTCCTTGCTCTGTGGGGGGATCTCCCTTACCATCTGTCTCTCAGAGAGCAAGCTGAAACCACAGGAGGGTTTGGGTTCACTGGAAACATTAACCTGCGTAATGGGTGGCAACACAGAGAAGTTGCACAGAGGTCAAGCTCAGACAGTGCCAAATAAAATGAGAATGCCCACAGACTGACTGCCATGACTGGGGTGAAATGCAAAGTCTATTTGCTCACCCAATTTTTCCCACAAAAATGCCTGGTTCACAAAGGTTTTGTGCTAAGAAGGCTATTTAACTAGCTGTTTGAGTACAGCCTCACATGCGCACACTGTTACTTGACTATCCTAAAGATTGCATTATAGCATCTGCATGGGAACAGCTGTACCAGGATTAAAAACAAATTTCTACCACATTAAAAGTGGCACAACCCACAAAAATTAGAAACCGTAAATCTTTCTGCTGCATTGGCAGAGCAGGTGAGCTCCATGCTCACCAACTTCACACAACTGAGTGTTGATGTTTTTAATGCCACCACCTATTTTGACCTTGGGAGGAACCCAAAATGCTGTGCGTGGTTGCAGGGCATCAGGTGAGAAAAGGAAAGTAATCTTTGCTCTTCTGCACGTACAGCAATGCCCTTCCTTGGCAGGGCAAAGTCTGGCACCAGGGGGAAGAATCTTGCCTTCTACTGATGCTTTGCAGATGCACAAAGCTGCATGAATGCAGAGCACTATAACATTCATTGTAGGAGAACAAGCTAACAGGAGCAAAGGTGAGGCTCCTCAGGCATTCACCACAAATTTGGATGTACAGGTTAATTTTCTGCTGTCTTTTCCTGAAAAATCACAACTTGCAAGAGACTGAAGAATTTATGGGTAGCAGCAGCTGCTGAAATGAATTGCACTATACAGTTTTGTTATGAAACCTATGCTAGGCCATATGTGGAATATTAGTGTCAGTTCAGTAGCAGTTTAAGACTAGAGTTTTTTGAAAATGGAATTCAGTCCCATAGGAAATTCTGATATCTCAAAAGTATGGGGTTTTTTTTACTTTACTTTTTACTTAGAGGCAAAATATTCTCATCTGGAAACAGAAAAATAGCCTTGAAATAGCTTTTTGATAATGCTGAAATACTCAAATTCATAGCATAATGTAAAGCAAAAGCTACAATCCCACAAAAAATTGGAACAAGTTTAAAAAGTCTGCTTTATCTCCCCCCCCCCCCCAATCCAGTTCCACAGTTCTGAATTGCTTGGATCATTCTTCCATCCCTTCCTCCCAAAATACAGCCTGTTCCCCTAAAGCATTTTATTTTTGATGGGATATATTCTTTTGGAGGCAGTGTGTTTGGTCACCCCCCCCCCCAAAAAAAAAAAAAATCCAACATTTTACTAGAGGGATGCCAAGCTCTGTGAGGCTATGTCTATGCTGGCAATCAATGCAGACCGATAGGAGTATGGATCTATAAAGCACCCACACTATATCCGCCTGGGGGATTTTTTTTTTACCCTGTGGACTGTTTGTTGTTGGAGTGCATGAGATGCACTCCTGAAGCATGTCCCCCTTTGGAGTCATCTGGAAGGGATGCAGTTCGCATGTTCTTTGACTGAGCCAAAGCCCAGGGCCTGGGAAAGTCACCTCAGCATGCCCTCCTGATCCAGACTAAGGTGCTACTGCAGATGCAGTGTGAACATGAAGCTGACTCGCAATAGCAAAAAGACCCACCTGCTTACATCATTAGCCATTCAGTGACTTACATCATTATATGCTGAGGTGCTGCTGACTAATGAAGTAAGCTATCCAAGGCATCCTACAAAGGTTTTTTTTTTTGTTTTTTTTTTGCTTAATGAATCTTTGCTCTAACAATGTGTCAGTTGGATGCCTTATTATTTTTATGGCAGGTTTTGTATTACTGTGTAAAAATTATTAATGGAACAAACATTACCTTGATGTAAATCACTGAACAGAACATCTGGGCTTAAAAGAAGAAATGCAAAATACACTGTGGTCATTCATACTTCTTTCAAAAGCACTTTTGAAATCTTATGTAGCACTAGGCTTAGACTGCAGACTCTCAGTAATCATTGCTATTTACTTTCAAGTGAGCACCGAAAAGAGAAAGATCCCTTTTTCTCAAAGCAGACAATGTATGCTAAATAAGAATAGGGTCATATTTCCTATTGACTATTTAATCTCATTCATTTACTCAACTACAAGTATTCAATGGTTCCACTTCTATCTTTTTAGATTCACTCAATTACAAACTGTACCTGTTCCTCGGAGGCATATTGCAAATGGTCCAGACTGCAAAATATAAAGGATTCAGTATAGAAACCCCAAATACTAGAATCTCAGCATCTGTGAGAAAACAATGCTAAAAGTGATCAAAGAAAGAGTAATGGAACACTACCTTTGATTCACAGCTTAACCTGCAATTATCAGCATTTTTGGTTAGATTTTCTGGCTTGAGTATCATAAAATCTTTTTATTTACAATAGTTGTACTGGTAACACTACACCTTAAAACATATGAAAACAAAGACCCTCTGTTTTTTTTTACAAGTATGCAAGTGTTTTGAGTTTCGCCTCACTCTAGAAACCTATCTCAGTATTTCAGTTATACTCAGGAGAAAATGAAAACTGCTGTCTTCACCATGTTATGGTACCTCATGATGAAATTGCCTTTGGTTGGATTTCCTGCTGTCTTTGAGTTGAGTTTGTATGCTGAATACTTAAATCAGCTGATATGCTACAGGTGAAGAGTAGTCAGTTTTATACATCTGCCTGAAAACTAAAGTCCGTTTTGATCTTCTGGTAACCCTTACAAAGCTGGCAGAACAAACCTAGCATGAGCCTATGCTGTTCATTTGTATGGCAGCAAAAGTATTGCTGAAGAAGACTCAAAGCAGTTCTACAAAGTCACAAAAAAACATATTGTTGCAAAACATTAACTAAAGGCATCACTTGGAGCATTTCATAGGCCTACTGACAAGAACTGGGAATTCTCACGTGTTTTAAATTCCAAAGAAAGTTTGCAAGACTAACAGAAAAAAAGCACTTTTAAGATGATAAGCACATTGCAAGGAAGCACTGTAATACAACGTACTTGTAACTCTTCAGTGCTATATTTGTGATTTATTTTTGAGGCACTCCCTTCAAGATGGAAAGGTGCAAATAATGAGCAAGTTTGACTTGCTCTCTGGAAATGTTAGCATCTTGGTCTAAAAATAGTCCTAAAATTTAGTGTTCCCTCTGTTTTTTATAAAACAGTTGTAAGGCCCACTAGCTAATACTTTTGCACTCCATACCAGCGTGACTGGTGTAACCT
Source organism: Apteryx rowi (assembly GCF_003343035.1). NCBI lineage: Eukaryota > Metazoa > Chordata > Aves > Apterygiformes > Apterygidae > Apteryx > Apteryx rowi. Next base: position 164,327 of record NW_020451017.1, read on the forward strand.
CATGGAGACTAGTCAGACTGTAAATCATGGCATTGGTGTGGATTTATAAGGTCAGGCTAGTTAACAGCCAAAATGCTGAGGGGTGTATGTTGCTGTTGTATCACAGACCTCTGTTGATAAGCCATGTAGGGCTGAAGTTTTCATTGGTAAGTTGAAGGATAATATTAGATCTGTGTAAATGCATAAAGTAATGTACAAAATAGAACTGTAGCTCTTTTTAGATATATCTTGGATTGCAATCAGGAATAAATTAAGAAGTGTTAATGCTTGTATTTCGCTGTTGAGTCAGAAGAAGCTACCATAAAGGCAGTATGCTAACTGTAAGAAACTGCATTGGAGTTATTTTGTTAGTTAAGTTGAATAGCTATGTGAAAAGTATTTCACCTTTTGAAAGTTAATGCCAATTAAGGCATTAAAAAATTCTCTTTTAAACAATCATGTTTACTTATAGTCTTGGATACTTTCTAGAACAACCTCTTCTATTGTATGACATATTGAACTTTTATTTCTCAGTTGCCTGAATGAAGAAAAAAAAAGTTGAGTCTAGACTGTATTTTTTATTTACGTCTTTGATCAAATCTCCTGATCACCACAAGACAAGCATAGATGCCAAAGAAATCAGTAGCAGAGTGGATGATAAGCTGGATGTCATCCCCTGTGCAGATAGTATTTGGAAATATAAAAGAATTCTTAAAATCACAGTTCTATGGTTGGCTGCAAAGACATCAATAGATACAGTACTTCAAAGTATTGAGTTATTAAGCATGCTGCACTTATATGGGAGAAAGCTGAACAGTCTTGCCTGTAAGATGAAGCAACATCTATATGTAATGAATACAATTAAAGACTGATTGAATTTAGCAAACATCTCTCCAAGAAAATCATATTCTTGAAATATTGATCATATGTGGTTTTTGAAACAGTTTCCTGCTGTCCCTCTCTAAGCTAATTTGTACCCAACATGTCACTTGCTTTCATCTAAGTATAACAAATATCTAACTGAACGAAGAGGCAGATCTGTCAGAGCTCTTAGGTTCATTATGCTGGTACTTGATTTTAAAGCAGCCCTCGTGGTTTGTGCAGCTCTTAGTGAGATGATTAAATGGCATATGCCCTCTCCTGTGGTTGTCACAGCAGAGGGATCACTTCTTTGTTGGCCTGCGTGGAGACATTGGTGTCTCTATTTTGGGACAGAGCTGCACAGTAGCTATTCTGTCTTCTTCCTTGAGCGTAAAGCTTCATTCATTTGGAGCATCAGAGTTGCTTCGGCTGTTAAGAGAAGGGACAAATAATCTAGCCCTAAGATAGGGTTACAACCCTAAGTTTTACCCAAAGATTATCTAAATTTGGGTTATCTCTGCAGGGCCTTTTCCCTGTTAAGGCTCCATTGGTGATTGCCTCCTTCTGTGTTAGGTCTTTCTAAAATTTGAAGATATAGTTAATAGGGTCTGCCTGCTCTGTGGTGGTGGTGTATGAGTCACCCTCATGAAAATGAGCATCAAGACAAAAGAAATTGTGGGATTTCCTTCCAAGTTAAAAAGGAGTCATGCTCCTGACGTTTACACCTGTGGAAAAGAAGCAGAACGCCACTCCACGTCATTAAGGTGTCACACACACCTGTCAGTACATAGCCATTTCTTTGTTGACATGTGGAATGATGATAACACGCTGGTGACAACAAGTCTTCATTTTGCTGCATGAAGCCATGGGGCTGTCACCTGGAATTTGTGTACCCTAAGGTATTTGCTAAATACACTGAAGCTTACACATATTGTCTGGTCAGCACATTGAAAAGGAGTCAAGAAGCTTACTCATCAGAGAAACACTGGGTAATTAAACCCTCCGACCAACTCTGAACAACCTCCTACATTATAAATTATCAGTTTTATGATTTTTTTTAAAGAAACCTTTTTTCTATTTTTGTCCTGGAATATCCCTTTTTTCACTTCATATATATACAATCATACTGGGGACTCTCCTGTATATTTAATAGCTTCAGATTTGTCCTCTAATTTTAACCTATCATTTCCAGCAAAGATTAGAATTATCTAATCTATTTGTACTTAATTACTGTTTTCTAAAAGAACTTGGCTGCATCCTCTGACTAATAGGTAACACTGTCCTCTTCCTCTTGTAGCTATACCTTTCTGGTTTTTTGCTCCTGATGTAATTTTCAACACCAAGGGTGAGGAAATGCCAGTTTATGCTAAGTGTAGTTACCTTTGGGACAAAAAGTCCAGGGAGTCACATAACAGGAGAAGCAGTGAGAGGGGGTATGTGTACAACAGGGGGTTTAAGCCAGCTTTGCTCTGCCCTAACCCAGCATTGCTCAAAGCAGCTTCTGACCTGGGGCAAACTAAGACCCTCTAAATTGCGGGAGCAGCTGCAAATGGCTCTGAGGAGTTGACAGAGCTGAGGGTTACCATGGCCAAGGGAGCTATCTGTGCCCTCTTTTCTCCAGCTACTCTCCTTTCTTGAATTATATTAATTGGGCTTCACAGTTCCTTTGCTGTAGGAGGATCCACAGAGGTAGACTGGAAAGCAGTCCCACCACAACCAATGATGGAGGCCTTGTTCTCTATCAATATGTTTAAAATAAAAGCAACTAACGTAGTCCTTCCTTTTCTGTTTAATGTAGGAGTACTAAAAATTAACATATTTATTGCCTTCATTTGTTATTGTAATGAGTCCCTGTGCTGATACTCGAATATCTACCTCTCCCTACCTTTTTTTGGCAAGAACAATCTTGACCTGCAGAGTATTGTTTTCTGACTTCAACATGTGACTCTTGCATTTTACATCTGACTTTTTTATCCATACGTGAATAATATGATTCATTACTGACCTCCAGACTTGAGGGATGTTGGCCCACTGAGCATCTCAGTGCACTTCAATCTGCAATGGCTGCAGGAACCCCAGGGAATCCTGAATCTAGCTTCAAAGCTAAAAGCAATGAAGCTGGTCAGCAAGGCTCTGGGGAGAACTGCTGCAAGCACTACTGAGGTAGACTCAGAGTGCATCAATCCTTTTGGTTCACCAGCTCCTTCGATTGTAGTCTCACACCACAGTGTGATCAAATTTGGAGGAAAAAACACATTTGAAAGAGAATTTAATACTTAAAACCTTAATACTTAAAAACAAAATGCCTGTCTTCCAGACTGTGCCCCCACTGATGGGCAGGATTAGATAGTGGAAAAGCACAGAATTAAGTGTGTGTTGGCAGCAATTTATTAGTGAATTTATTATTCTGTGCTGTTCCAGTTACTGCACTCTGCTCCTGTTTGCCTGATGCAGTCTTTTTGTTTGCCTGTTTTTAAGCCTGAGGATTGAATTTGTTCACATCTCCTTTGTTTRAACACATCCCTCATGCCTTCAGGTGCGTTTGTTGATCCCTTGAGCTGAAGCTAGAAAAAAACCTGTGCTGGATTAACAGCATTTTGTATCACCTTCAAAGTGAGTGGGAAAGCACATCACTTCCTCAAAGCCTTTTGTCCCCGGATCCCGTCAGGTTTCTACAGCAACCTGGCAGGCTAATTTCACTCCCTGGGTCCTTCCAGTATGAGAGGTTCTTGTTTTCTGCTCATTAATCTAAAGGAACTGGCAGTTTAGGAGGAAAAAACTTGATAGTAGTGTTGACTGGGCAAGAATTTAAAGCTGGATTCCTGTAAATGACTCCAGATGAAGCACCCAGGGTGCCAAGGATCTTAATACTGTTTGCTCTGCAGAAATCTCCGCTGTGTCTGACAGGGGATGTATGTCACACAGAAATTATTGTGCCAGTGGCTGCTTGAAGAGGATGTGAACTAAAAATGTGTGAGGGCTTTTGACTTGTTTTCTTGAGAAGTCACACTGTTGCATCGCTGTTTAAACTAAAAAAAATACAAATCCATTGTATCAACTTCAAGAAATTTTGTTCCAGGATAAATTCCAAGTGCTTCACAGGTCCTCTCTAGTTTTGCTTCTAGCTGGTGGCATGTTCAGGAGTGGTATTGGTATGTATTGCCTTGTAACTCCGCTTGCTTTTTAGTGTCTGAATAGTAGACCTCAAAATGATGAAATATGACCAAGATCCTCCTAGAGTCCAGAGGGCACAACTTAGTGGAAACTGTTCACCCGTTATCTGAGAAAAGGAATGGAAAAGCGTGGCTTGAAGGCCAAATGCAACCTAGACATTTTTGTACAGCAGCTGAAAAGCAGAATTTACCTTAGTAAATACAGAGGTCCACCTTGGAGCTGCTCACGCTGGGTTCCCCTTATAGGCAGCGGAGAGCTCATCAGCAGACAGCAGGGTCTAGGGCACAATTCTGCCCATCCTGAAAGACATGTCCAGTGCTTTTACACATCTACAAGGGGCTCAGGGTGCTGTGGCCCTGAGCTGCATGCGGCTGCTATGGAAGTGAATGCCATTAATGATAGACTTCACACCTTCCTGTTTTATACCCTTGTGGTTGAGGTTATAACCTCTGGGTGGTGGCAGCAGTTTCAGCACCCCGTTTCTCACCAAGGGAGCTTCATCCATTGCAAAGAGAGCCCCAGCTCCTCTTCCGTCCCTCTGCCCACTGATTTGGTACTTGCTCTGYGAGCAGCAGATGTTTTGCAGTAACACCGGAGAGCCTTTTTAAAACAAACTAATGCTATTTTGCTGATTTAAGAACTTTAGGAGTCTGAGGTGGGAAAACCATGCTGTTTAAAGAAGCGATTACTTCAGTTGCTTCACTTTATGCCAGTTAGGGTCCACCCTCCAGCTTCTGGCATATTGCCAAATTAGCCTGGTATTGGACAAACTTTGATCACTTCTGTGCCAATCTAATGACACCTAATTGTAGCTTATGGCCTGCTTTTGGGGTGAGGAGGACTGTAGAATTATAAGGAAGCAGCTGTGAACACGCCTTGGTTATTTTGTCACTTCTGTGACAGAAGTGGTGACAAGCATTAATTGCTTGGTTACTGTAAAACTGTACTGTTTAGTCAAACAATGATTATAATTACAGGTACGAGCTTCTTAGAGGATTGAGCACCGCAACTGGGGGATGTTTGTCAGTTGAACATACAAATGCATGCATCAGTTGAAATGCTAGAGTCTGTCCAATGATATAAATGGCTGCTATCACTTCATACTTTAATTTCATGATTACAACAGGATGATCTTGTATGTAAACTTGATTCTTCCTAGTGTTTTTGCTGCAATTGACAGTACTGATTCACTTAGCTCATTAGATGGTTTTCAGATGTTTAGCATTTGATGTTTAACTAGCTGCATTCCCTCATTCAAATGAGGTCTCAGGCATCAAAAAGCCTAACTTCAATCTGCTATTTTTCAGTTCTGTGCTGTAAAAAGCTGGAATCAACTGGCACTGTGTCTTCCACCTCCAAAGGCAGTGTAACAGCTTTCGTTCCTGACCTGTTCCATCTGCAGGCGGAATTAATTACATTTCAAAAGAGAAACAGGCAATTTTGTTTTTAAAGGATTTCTTATGTACTTTTAATATTACCTCCCTATAAGAAGCCTTTCTCTGTTCATAATAGTCCTTTCCACTGAAATTCAAATCAGACCATGCTAATCTGATACGCAGGGTGAGTTTGCAAATGTCATGAGACTTTGATTATTGAGAAGTTAAAGCATTGTTATTAATACATACCTACTTCAGCTGTGTATATCCAGACAGTACAAACAAATGCATGCTCTTCTGTAAATGTACTTCTATGGGTTTCTGAGCCTGCAGCTCTAAGAGATTCACTTCTTACTGTAAATTGTCAGTGCAGTAACTTTAGGACATCTTAGAAAATAGCTCTGAAGCTAATGGATTATGGAGTAAGAAACAAGTAGGTTATACATTTACCATTCTGTTGATCTATAATAAAACTGGCTGGCCATGTTAAGTCATGTAGAGAATTTTATTTCAAGACTCAGGTAAGCTTTTTGAATGTGCCAGTATTAACTTGCAAACACCGGTAATTTCACAGAAAGCTTTTTCCCCACAACCACTTACCTTACCTTCAGTTCAGCATAGTACAGCTTAATTGCTGAGCTACCTCCCGTGTTAAGAGTTACACAGGGTTTTATTCCTATTTATTTCTGTCGAGTATTGTCTTAGGGAAGAAGGATGGAGAGAGGAAAAGGGATTCACTTTGCTTTTTCAGACAGCATAAGCAATGTAATTCCTGAAAGTTTCTGTGAGTTTGTCTCAGTTTTCAATGCCATGTGGATCCTCAGTACATCATCTCAGCATGCTGGCAACATCTGGAAGGTCTTTGGGCTGAGGGCAAAAGTGCTGGGGTTATGGCAGTCAGAGCGGAGGAGTCGGGGGAGCCTCAGGAGAGGCTTTTCCGCAGGGGGAAAGGGGGCAGGCAGCCTAAGTGTTCAAACAGGTATGAGGCTCCCATGTGAGGGAATTCAGCTGCTGAGAGACACAGCCTTGTATCAGTCTGTTCAAGCCTAGCTGCAAATGAAAAAAACCCATTCCCTGTAAATTTTGATGAGTTTTATTTTTCTAAGAGAGAGGGAGAGAAAGGGGGTGAGTATTTTGGCCTGTAGAGCATAATGTACATACTCATGGGCTGCAAAATGAGACATTTATTTACCCAGGTGAGAGAAAAGCAGGAAATTGCCATATTATGTCATTTTCCACCGAGAAATCTCTGATGGACTTACTGTTTCCAGGAGGGCGTGTTGTTCCTGGAGGTGAGAAGTGATTTAGATTTTTCTCTCAGCGTTGCTCCATGAAAGCAAAATCTGAACTTTTGCCAAATTCTGTAGTATTATCTTTTTTCTTTTTTTTTCCCCGCCATCATTATTACAATAAGGTCATGTCCCTTTTAAAACCCAGCATTTGCATGCATATCTCAAATGCTTGCTGCTTATTGTCAGCCTCATCCCAGTATTTTACAAGTGCACAATAATGATAGCTGCCTCATGCACGCTGTGTTTTGTGCAGATTTCAAAGCATTTTATACAAAGAAAGGGAGCTATAATTATCCCTGTGTTAGAGATGGAGAAAGAGCAACGTGGAGAGGCAAAGCAATTTGCCCAAGGTGACAGGGCAAATTAGAGGCAGAGTCGGGCACAAATCCCGCGTGGGCTGCTCACTGGGTCCTTGCTGACCACAGCCTCGCTTGCCCTTGGCCGTGGTCTCACCAGTGTGCAGGAGCAACAGCAGAAGACTGCTGTGGGGTGCTGATTTGTGTAAAATGAATACAGACATTAACGGGGGCCTACCAGGCACCCATCTGGGTTGTGGCGATAATGGATAAATGGTAAATGAGGCCGAGGCCTGCATGGTAGCGACGCGGAGCTGTTTTGTGCCACAGGGAGCAGTGCTTCGGGGAGGCATGCTGTCCACCCTTGCCACCTGGGTGCACAGAGGAAGGGTTCCTGCTCTCCCCCAGCCCTGGAGCATCCCTGTTGTACTGCTAGCTGTGGTTTATTTGGCATGTAAGATTGATTTTAAATTATTTCCTGTATATTCTCAACCCAGCAAGTCGTTTCCCTTTAAAGTGCACCAGCTGGGACATTTCTGTAATTTCAGATGAGGCACTAAGAGACTACTTCTTTCAACAACTTTTTTTTTTTTTTTTTTTAATGAGGGTGGGTATCTGTTGCAATGAATCAATTAAAACTCTTCTAACACACAAGATGCGTGTGGCTAGACCTGTTTCACAGGTTTCTGGGGAGAGAGGCTAACATGTGACAGCACACAAAAGCCAGGAGGACTGGAGAAGATCAGAAGCTTGCATGAGTGAGCTTGGCTTTCCCAAGCATTTTTTTTTTAAAACGCTATTCAAAAGACCCCTGCGTTCTCCAACAGACGGCACCATGGTGGAGCAAGAGATGCTGCTGTCTTGCGCTTATCCTCAAGAAAAGTGTAAGTGACCAAATATGATTTTGTGTAAGAAATGAAAACAGGACACTGGAGAAAGGAAATGCAAGAAACAATCCAGCTATTATAATTGAAAAGACAGAGGGAGTAGAGGGGAAATGTTAAAATGAGGAAATAAGGAAGCTATTAACTTTATATTGTAGGCATGCCGTTGAAATATGATTAGTGTACTTACAAGCAAAAGAAAGGATGCTTTTGTGAAGGACTCTGCTATAAAAGCATCTTGAAAAAACTTGCTTTAATCTTTGACTTTCTGCTTATATTTGCAACGTGCTGTAACGTAGTGCCACTTGTTGGTGGAGAGTGTGAATAGTGAGTTTTGATTACCTCTAAATAACTTGAGTGGCAGACTGGAGTGCTGCGAAAGTATTTTCCAGCAAGACCTAGTGGGATTAAAAACAACAATGCCTTTTTTTGACAATGCAAAGCGTTTTTTTCCCAAGGAAACAGCAAGCTTTCTAGTACTTTTATCCAAATGTCAGCCAAGACTTACAGTATGGGGCAAAGATTCCTAAATTCATTCCTCTGTCCCCCTTTCCCTAAGGAAGTTATCACAGAACTTCCCTGATTAGCAATGTAATTTATATCACTAGAAAGACTAAAAACTCTGTATGTTGGGTTTTTTTAAACGATTAGAAATGTTTTCAAAGACTTCTGAAAGACAGTGAGTTTATTTTCCAACATGCCAATGAGGAGTATGACAGAAAGGCAGATATGTAGCTGACTACGAATGAATCAGTGCAGGTATACTCAGTCTGGACTGGACTTGTCTGAAAAAACTCCGAAGCAAAGGCAGAAACAGCACTAGTATGTCCTGGAGCCACTTCTGTACGCTGCCAGAGCAGAGTTCGGCACAGGGAAAGCTTTCTCTCTTTGACCTCACGATACTTTGCCTTTCGAAGGGTCTGGCTTGTTTTAGCAACATAAAGAGGATGTTGCTTAAAATTTACTCTAGATAGAAGGACTGGTTTTGTTCTGAACCTAAAAATGTCACTCTGTACAGGGCTTTACACTGGTTATCGAGAACAGAATAGGGTAAGGTTGTCAGCAAAGATGCTAATCATCTGTGGGAAAAAGATTTCCGCTTTGCCTTGTTTTCTTCAGTATGTTTGGTGCACTGTCCTTTCTACCAAAGGTAGAAAAATGCAATGGAGTGGGAATGGAGTTATCCCTGACCTCTCACACCCCACAAACACCCTTTTGCAAAAGGCAACAGAGTGAAAAAAATCTGCTTTGCTTCCATACCTGATGCTGTACAGGGTCCTGCTGGGCTGACTAAGGAACCAGCCCACTTGTAACCACCTATATAAGCTGATTGTAATTGAGAGTTTAAATGAAACCTGAAACGCTAATATCTGGGCTTTGAATCAGTGATGCTTTATTTTCTGCTGTCTAATGTGCTATTAAAGCATTTTATAAAGCAGGATGACAACCATTTCTCCTTAGCTTTCGTGCAGCTCAAATATTATCAGTAAGCATTTTTGCTCTTTCATGGAGCTATTTCCTTTATTTTTTTCTGTTGCTCACTTTAATCTTAAAAGGAAAAAAGAGTCATACTGGATTAAAATCATCCAATTGCCTTTTACAGAAGATAGAATGTGAATGGGGCTCTTAAATTGCTCACTGTTGTATATTATATATAACTTTATAGCACATGTCAGTGTGTTTGCGCATGCGTGTAAGAGAGAAACGGAGATTTCTCAATCTCAGTTTGGCCTTCAACTTTGTATAAATGTGCCAGCTGTGATGTACTCAACATGATCAGGTCTGAAGAATTTGTGTAGAAAAATCAAGCCAAACCCAAAGGAAGCAAAGCCATGAAAGGAAGGAAGCCATGCAAAACCTCAGGATGGACAAGCTGGGCCCTCCAATTACACCTTCTGGTGGTGTGAATCAGCAGTGACCCCCCTGAAGCCAACAGAGTCACCCAGGAGTTGAAGAAAGGGCTGTGGATAGAGCAGCCCTCCTCACATTTACAACATGAAGCACTTGCTGGGAACAGGCAGTGCATGTTTCTGACACAGCAGTTAAAAAGCCAGGTTGAGCCCTGAATAGGCCCGTTCCAGCTGTGAAGGTCCCAGCTGTGCCACAGCAGGCGACGTATTTCAGCTTGATGCTAAGCGCTTTCTTGGACTGGCCCAATAGGTAAACCCATTGCAGATTTTAGCTTGTACATAAAATACTAAGCCTGTCAAGAAATCCCTTCTGCTCTAGAGAAATGGACATGGTACATCTTTGGGAGTCTGCAGCTACTTGTTGGGAGCCCTGGGCTTTATATATGTTGCTATGAGAAGTTAACAATAAACTCAAAACTGGACACCAGAAACACTGAGTCTAGCTCATCATGATGACACATTTTCATGTGTGTTCTGTTTATTGTTATTTTTCTCCCTAAACGTCTTTCAAGGAAAAAAATAGAGATATTTGTGGGCTTTTTGTTCTTCAAGACACACCAGGATGGTTACAACACTGGAAAATTGGCCCATAGTTAGTCACGGGGCATGGTATTCACCAGCCCATGGCCAGTTCTCTGCATGATCCAACCCTGTAATTGGGCTCGGGTATTCACGCCATGGGCAAATACCATTCTTTCTTTGTGAATGTTAGGTGAAGTTTTCTGTGATCCATCACTTTGTTTCATACGTCATCCAGACAGACGGAGGAGACTGCCCATGAGCAGTAGCCAGTGTCAGGTATCTCATCCAGGAGGCCTGTCTCGTAAGAGGTATGCCCAGACCAGGAAGTTAAAGTGCCTTGAAACAGCAGCACCGTGCTTCATATCCCACCATCTCACGCTACTGCTTTCTTTATGTCTCAGAAACTATTAACTGTCAAAACAACTTAGTGGGAGGTACGCGTACCACGTGCAGGCACAGTTACACAACTAGGCTCAGCCCACCACTTTCCTCATCAACCTCTTTGAAGCCATCCTCCTAGTCCCTTTTGAAAGAGATGCCTTGCAAAGGAATATACTAAATTAGTATTTACAGTGGCTTTTACATCACTTAGAAAGCAAAGTATCTGTAACAAATGCAGTTCCTTTGGAAATAGTGCTAAGCAACCTTTTCAAGGATGTGACACAATCTGTATATTACCATATACCCTTTTCAAGGAAATGACACAATGTATATATTCCTATGTAGCTGCTTAAAAATTTAAATTTTAAAGACAAAAAAAAGAAGGGTTTTTTTTTTGTTTCTCTTTGTAGTTTCCTTTTAATAATGGTTTCATAATTTTTCATGCATTCACGATCCTTTGTTGGTCTGCTCCTTTTGGTAATATTTGTATATTGTCAGAGCCAAAATATCACAAAAGCACATTAGTATAAGCCTTTACAAAAAAAAATGGGGGGGGGAAAAAAGCAACTGTGGACAAAACAAAAATTGTCTGAACAACTTGTTTAAAATACAAAGCACTTTTTCCATGTGTCATATAATTAAAAATTACTAAAGTGATTTTGATCAGCCTTTCCAAAAGCTATGCACCTTTGAGTTGAAACCAAGCATGGGAAATTTCAACCTAAACGGGGTTTTTTGATGTTTATGCTTTCCCAGCCACAAAATGCCAACATGTTTCAGGATAGTTTACTTAGACTTCACATTCAAAGAAAAGAATCTAAGATGAATATATTTCATTCTCACTGCTGAACAGCAGTGCTGTATTATTATGTGTGTGCTCGTGGGAACATGGCGGAGTTCTCTGTTCACTGTATGTCTCAAGGAGACAAAAAATATCATATCATAAAATGAACTGTGACACCCCCCCCAACTGAAGCCTCTCCTTCACTGACAACCAGATCAAGATATCAGATTTTTTCCTTTTTTTTTCTTTTTTTTTTTTTAGGAAAATTATTAAATTCTGAGTTTTAGGAAAAAATACACAGCCTTTTTTTTTGAACTCCATGTAGCAATAAAAGCCTGCCATCCTACAGAGATGATAACTAGTTTGATATTTATTTGGCCTTGCTGATAAGGAATTGAGTCTTATTCCAGTTTTGCCTTCTGATCATTTGATCTTGCAGCGGAAAGCCCACCATTGGGCCTTTCTTCCAGTATATAAGTACCTTTGCACAGTTTTCAAGTCTCCTTTGTGCTGTCTTGTCAAAACTCTGTGTGCATTGATTGCCTTAAATCTTATAGGTAAAATCATTTTCTGACCTCTGGATCATTTTTGGCCCTCCTTTGTAGTCTGATTAGGATATCTACATGTTACTTGACCAAACCTTTAATACTTTCATACTAAGGAGGTGGTGAGTGTCTTTGGGGAGTCTTTAAAAAAATCCTTCTCTGGAACAGTTTCCCCAGACATTTGCTCATCTTTAGCCTGGTTTCGCTGTTTTCAAATCTGAACCCTTTTGTCTGATTGTATCAAAATGCACTTTTTTAGAGTCTGACCATTTAAATGAATGATCAACCTCAATCTAGGAGTGACTATGACTCCCTATTAGTTAATCCCCTGATTTTTGAATCACCTACCAAATTTGCAAATAAAGCTTTTGTATTTTTTGTTTGGATTGTGTATTGAAACATTAAATCATGTCAGACTAAGAACTGGTCCCTGGTGGACCACAAGAGAAGCAGCCCCAGTTCTTAGATATCTCCTTGTGGACAGCTACCTTTTAAAGATCTCTCAGTGAATCAATTTTTAATCCATCTAACATATACCCTGCTAGTTCCAGTTAACACACATTTTTAATCACAATGTCATGCAGTGTTAAATTGAATGTTTTGGAGAAATCAAAGTATCCTGTACACACAGTTGCTACTCTGGACCAGACCTGTCATGTTGTCAAAAGCAAAAGGTTTATTTAACTAGATCTGTTTTCCAGGGAACTGTGCTGCCTGACTGTCGGACTTTCTACCTCTAGTTTTTGACAACACATTGAATTAATCAATCAGCATACAGCTACCCAATCTACAATTGTAGTTAGCTAATTAGAAACAAAAGTTGTATTATTCCTCGGTTTTTGAAGACCAGGTAGGTCCAAAGCAAGAAAAAATAAACTGAAAACAAGCCAAAAATAACACATGCACTTTTTGCATGCTCTTCATCTGAAAGCTGTGTGGAAAGACATTTCCACGTGAATTCCTCTCTGTTGACTTATCTCTGGAAGAAGGGCTTATGCAATGCCTGGGTGGAACCCAGGTAGGAACATAAGAAGCACAGTTGTACTGGTCAAAGGTTACTGCAAAGTTTTATTAGGAAACCTGTTTAAGTTGCATTCATTCTTTCTGCATAAACCTGCCACTAAACTGCCTCTCTGGAAAACACATGAAATGGGTATGACCAGTGTTGGCTACTCATTCTGCACACAGACAATCTTAGTTGTCCAAGAAATGTGCCAGGCTCAGCTGGCAAAGGCGGTGGGGCGAACACCAGGGATCTGTAGGCTCTTCCAAGGGACTGGCAGCTGCATAAATGCTGTTTGGAAACCCTGAGGATACAGAGACTTTGCCCACACAGTGTACTTTTGTTTAATGTTTTGCTGTTTTGGCTGCTGTGGTAACGTGGGTGGGAATGCTAGAAGAGGGCGGCTACCAGCAGCTGGATGTATTTGACTACCAGTGCAGGAAGACAGGCTGTAAGGGACCATGAATGGCTGCCTTAGGCAAGCTTTGTGAGGAAGGGAAATGTTAAGGAAGAAAACAGTAGAAAGAAGCTAAAAATGGACTTGGAGTACGTTAGCTGTACTTCTTAGCACATATACCTCCTCTCTCAAAGGTATATACATCTACTATTTGCTGAGCTCCTGGGTCTAGAAAGATTTCCTACTCTTTGGAGCATTTTACTTCATGAGGTTTCTGCTGTGGTGGATTTCCAGTAGATCCAGCCTCTACCGCGTTGGCCATACTGGGCTGCTGTTGGGGGGAGGGTCTGTTTACTTGCATTTTTCCTCACCATCCTGTAACATAGCCTTGCCTATAGAACCACTATAGAACCACTTCTGCCATCATATTTTTGGCCCAGGTATGCTATCAATTGCATTACCACTCAAAGTTGTAGCRGAATGACTGAGAGCAACGCTTGGAATGCTGTTTCCTTCCAGAGGGATGGTCTGGCTTGGAGTGTTGCAATCTGCAGAGGGCTCTGTCCCTTGCAACGAGCTAGGTGTCAAAGCCATCAAAGATGTTCTGATCTGGGATTCAACCCAGCTGAGATGTTTAAGACTAAAATCTCAACAAAGCTGGTGGTGATTTGTTGTTTGCCTCTCAAGTTTACCAAAAGCCTCAAGTTGTTCTGTGCATTGTCCCAGCCGTGGTGGAGTTGAGTGAGCAATTCAAGACTTAATATGTACCTATCCCTAACTGCAGTAAGGCTACAGCAGGGACAATCAGTCCCGTAGGTGTCCTCAGAGCATGCCTGGGTTTCCAGGACCGATTTTGTACTCTTATCACATGCAGTGGCAGTTGCTGTTTTCTGCTGAAATGCAAAATAAACATAGTTCCTCTCCTCTGCACCTAGTATTACATAGTAGCCTGATTATTTGCTTAGAGCACTTGGAAATCTTAATTCATTATTTGAATGTGGCCAGATCCATTCAGGCTTGTGAGAGAAGGCCTCACCAGCAGGAAGGAGGCTACTCAGACAACGGGCAGCACCTGTGCGAACTGTGCCCCTAGCCTAGTGGCTACAGTGTTCAGTCTGAGCAGGGCTGGACAAACTTGACTTTTAGTCCCCATGCCAGGGCCTATTTTGTTGCAGCTCACATTAAACAAGCATAGGTTAAAACGCAGAAAATAAAGTGTGGACAAGGGCCAGAAACCTGGTTTCCCTCATGCCAGGGCCAGGTGAGTGTTCTAAACATGAGGAAACTTGACTCAGTTCCTTAATATGCTCTTTCTCTTTACAGACTAATGAATCTTGAATTGTTTTCTGCTCAGTTGCAGCTGGAGGATGAGGACTACATCCCTCCAGCCCACTCAGAATGACCTACTTTAGAGCTGCTAGTTGCATAATCCCTGGGAAAGGGTGGGTTTGAAACCCACCATCAGTTCTTGGGCAGAGCAGGGCACCAAACCTAGGGCATCTGCTTCCTGGGCTGCAGTTTTAGCAGTGGGGTCTAATATAAATGCATGGCAACTGAGCCAAAGGAGGAACTTGAAAAGAGAGCCTACTCAATTTTTGGAAGGAGAGTGGGGAAAAAAAAAAGAGAGAGAAGGCCCACAAAGCTGTATTTTGGAAGGGATGCTGGTCTGAGAATCCTGAGTGAATGCAAGTAGCTCTTCGTGGTCCTATGAGGTGGGTTTTAAGGGTCTTTTCCACAGCCAGCCGGCTTCACTGCCCAGCAAGCTCTAAGCAGGTGCATGTGAAGGTGTTTGTGGTTGTTACTGCAGGAACCTAACACTGCACACATTATAGATGTATCGCTCAGGATTCAGATTCTGCTCTGTGGCCTGGGAACTTAAATATGGGGTATTACAGCAACTTACGCTGAGTCATCTAAGTTCTTTACTGAATCTGGCCCTTGCGCATTTTTCAGCCTTATTTACAGAGCAGCAGGTATTATTACCAGCTGTAACTGGGTTAATAACAGGGTCTGCAAGAGAGAAAGCAATTTGTAACACCTGTGATGCTTTGACTGAAACATGTTCATTATCTGTGTTCCCAGTTATGTAGTAAGAAGAACAATAAGAAATTATTTCTCTTAGCAGAATTCTCTAAGGTGCTTGTTGCCTGTATATGGCCAGTGTATCCTGTTCGCTCAGTGCTTGCACAGTTACATTTGCTTGGACAGTCCTCAGCAGAATGCCCCTTGAGCTTTAGTAACTGGGCATGTATTAAAAAAATAAATACAGCAAATACAAAAAAAAAAAAAATTATCTTCACCGCGGACAGACAGTTGTTGTTGAACACTTGAAGGCTGACAGATGTGGTTTGCTGGCAGCTGGTTGAGAAAAGAGCAATAGCTTAATTCATAATGTGTGTGGGGGGTGTCTTTTCTTTCAGTTAAAGAAAAAGAGGTCTGAAAACTTTCAAAGTTGTTCTTAGCAGCTCCATACACACCATATGGTCCTTCCTGAACTTTTAACCATTCTCAGTGTGGGATTCTGCCAAATGAAAGTTAAACAAAAGTTACCCTTACAAAAATATTTAGGAAGCCCTGTTTTAGAAGTGAGTGCACATGCTGGCTGTGACTCAGAGCACACCCACACACTGGGTAGGCAGATTAAAATCTAAACCACTATGTAAGTTCCAATTCTTGTTCAGAAGGTCAAAATAGCCTGGGAAATGGCCATTGCTCCCTTTCTTCTCAGCACAATTATTTTTTTCCAGATTACAAAGTCTTTTGGATGGCACGGCATCAGTGAAGTCAACTGATTTATTGTCATAAACAATTATGCTCCAAGTTGAGAACTAGTTAAATCTTTCTGGAAAAAAAAAAAAAAAAAAATCAACCTCCCAACCTTTTCCTTAGGATTTGTTTGTTGTAACATTTGTTTCTCCTCCACAGAAACCACTGGGATCTGTAAAACCTCTACTACTAGGGAGGCACATATCAGATGGAATGGAGATGAAAGCCAAAAATCTCCTTGATATATGCTTGTTTTGTCCAGAATCAGAGAAGGTCAAATTTGATGTCACCCCTACCAAGGGGTTGGTGTCATATTGTCAGAGCACAATAGCTCAGAAGAACCAAGACTACCATATGTATTTCACTTGGCTTTCACATACTGTAGCAGTGCTATTTCCAAGCCACTTGTGGACAAAGTCCCTGCAGCTCCTCAATGTTTCTATGAAGGTAATAGATACCCACCCTCTCTGTCCTCCTTCCCACACTGATCACATACAGGAATGAAGTTTGGGGTAGAGCAAATAGTCTTAGGAGCCTTTACCAGGCCAAAAATTAAGCTGTCCTGAAGGCTGAGGATAGTATATGGTGGGCATGGAGAATGATGGCAGAGTCCGAGTAGAAGATACGATTCTTCATTTTCCTCTTTAATGATAATGGAGAAAAGGGGACAGAAAATTGCAATGATGTAAATTTTAATAATAGAGAAACAGCTTACAGCTGTATTCATTGCTGCAGACTTGCAGTGGAGGAAATACAACAGATCCAAAAGATGAGTGGCTATTATTAATGTTGAAGCTGTGCAGGAAAAGGCAAGCTTATTTAATCCTTATTAATAGCTAATCCTCTGCAAAAACACAGGTATAAATACTAACTCATCTTGCTGGTTTAGGGTTTGGATTTCTCTTCCCCCAGTACAGCTTTTCAGTACGCTGTCCATTGATCTCTATATTTCAGGGACAAATGGTTTTATGATCCCCTTATAGAGTCCCCTGCCAACATTAAAACCAGCAGTAACAAAGAGAGAGAGAAAAAATAAATGATGTGACAGTATTTCTACCTTCATTCCTCCCACAGAGACAGAAGAGCTTGGGCTACATCTCTTACTTCATTCATGTCTATAAAACAAACGTGTACAGAATTATCTAGAACCATTGCTCTGTAAAACCTGCCTTTCTTCTGCATTTGCCATGCCATTTCAACAAGCTAGATCTTGTTCCTTTTCCAGAGTAGCCATCAGGTATTTGACAGTGATGGTGTTCTTGCCAAACATTTTTCTTATCAGGACTATGCTTTTGCAAGATGAAATGTCAATGAATCTGTATGATTAATCTTTTGAACTTTTCCCATTAATAAACAGAGAATTCTCTGTGGCTCCAGAAATTCTTTGTTAACTCTTTCTTCAACATTGAGCAGAAGTTTTGAAGTTTGTCAGAAATATATGAGATACCATTCCTATTTGGATTTCATTTTTCRTTTTGCATATTTTTTCTTAAAATATTTTTATTTTCATTTGTTTTGATTTTATTTAGTGCAAAATGTTGGCAGGACCTTTCTTCCCATCCTAGGTGTGCAAGAAGGAGCTGCCCAACCTTCCTCCAAGCAATAGTAAAGGCTCAGAGAAAGCCAGCAGATCCTGGGCAGGACTGTTATGTTTCATTCAAGAAAACTTAACCACAAAAAAAAGTGTTTCTATAGGAGGTGCTCTGATATGCATGAGGCTTGCCATAGGGAGTTAGGGAATAGTAGTGCACTAGAGCTTCTCTGGTCCACAGAAGAGCAGAATGACATCTGCTGTGGTCATGAGACCTGATGGGCTGGCGGTGCCTGCGTTTCTGTCATTTTGTAATAACCTGAGATCATAGGAAGCTATAGTCCATTAAGTCTGTTTTAATAGCTAATAGTCATGGCTTCTATGACTGAAAAGCCTATAGAAATTAAGGAAACTGCTTCTGCTCCCCCATTTCAGATTTTGCCTGCAGTATTTGTTTATATGTTATGGGAGGGCTCAGGCAAATTATCTTCCTTCCTTCCAGACCTCAATGTCATAGTTTGCTTCCTTTTTTCATTTTCTTCTCCTTTTTCCCCCTCATTAGTTTTTTTTTTCTACCTTGTAGTACTAGCTTTCCCTTAGTGTTGATTAGAGAGGGGCCTGTTCTTTGATATAGGAGGGAAAGCCTTTATGGACCTGGGAGGAGGACAAGTGGTTGGCTGTCGAGACAACCCCTCTTCCGCAGAGACAGACAGGCCAAGGTGCCTTTCCCCTCTGGAGGCTTCTAGGTGGGGAAGCACCCAGCATTTCCCGGGCTTCCTTGCAGCCCACGGGCAGGCCAGGAGCCGGTCTTGCTGTGAGTACATTGTGCAAGGCTGGGAAAAGATATTCCTCAGAGTGTGTTGAACCTCAGGTAATATTTTCCATCTTTTTGTAAGGAAATGGGTGAGGAAGGAATCCTGCAGTTTTATTTGGACAGCCTTGCAGGTGTGATTTGCTCTGATGCGCCTTTAGAAATCATACCTGTGTTTATCTATCAGCATTTGGGATTTGAAGTGAACTGTGTTCTGGCCAAAGGAGAAGAAAGATAAGCAGCTTTCTCTTGAAGCATCTGCTCCAATGAACATTTACAGCTTGAGCTCGCCTTCCCCAGAAGTCAATCATTGGAGACATCCCTTGGGAGCAAAGTGAAGTCATTAAATCCATTCCCGTGGTCAGGCCCAGCTTGAGTGAAAAGCTGTGGCCGAACTGTCAAGTTGCTATGCCACGAGCAAGTCAGGGAAGGGGGTGGGAGAAATTATAGGCTCCTGGGGGCGGACTAGAGGAGACAACTGTTTCCATGTTCCAGACGAGCTATTAATTCAACATCACGGTGTTTTGATTTGCTTCTATTTGTCTTTCTGTATGGTGTAAAGGACTGTGTGTACTGTGCAGCAGGAGCAACTACTCAACAGCAATTTTAAGGCAAAACCATGATATTGTGGGGAAGACTAAACAGATTGTGTTGTTCTCAGTCTCCAAGCTCTTGCTTTATTCTGGGAATAAATAATATACTTGTCTAAACGGAAATCTTATTTTTCAGCTCTATAAAATAGGTGTAGTATTCAAAATAAACAAGCATTTTATCATCTGAAGTGCACTCTTTTATTACCATTGGAGTGTGCCATTTTATCTTAAGAGTATTTGAGTCCACTAAGCTGGAACTGATGACACATTTAATGCCTCAGGTCGGCAGTGTGTTTTGAACAATAACTTTGTTGCTATTCTGTTTTTATTGCCTGAATTTTTAATGAGGCCAGTGAAACTGTATTCATCAGATTAATTTCTCTGAAGTATTTTGTCAATTCTAGGAAATGAACAAAGAGTTATTATGTAAAGGAAATACACTGTGCATCTGAAACTTGAAGCAGAGCATATTAGCAGTAATCAAGTTCGTGGCTATTATCTTTGCAGCCCCATAGGTGTGCATGCTGCTTTGTAGGCAAATGTAATGACAAGCCTGTGTTTTTTTTCACAAGGCAATAATCCATCAGGTGACTCATCCTGTCAACTTGATTTTATGTGCTCAGATAATCTAATACTGAAAACATGGAAAGATTCATCGAACTAGTTACTGTGATGAGTAAGCGAACAGCATGCATCACATGCTGTCAGTGAGATGGGAGGCCTGTACTTTTATCTCAGATACACAATGTCGTTTTGTCCTACCATGTATTTTCTAAAGGTGGCCACCATGCACTTTAGTAGATTAAATCCTGCTTAACTGAGGGAGGCTAATGGGTCTGTAAGGCACTATTTGAACCGCATATGTCCCTATATCTGCTGAAGTCATGGGAATGCAATCACAGCTCTCCTACAAATACTCCCCACTCCCTCGTAGCCATAGTCCTAGTCCTTTCCGAAAGTCCCATGGTCCTTTCCTAAATATGTGCACTGCTATTTGCAAAGTGTGGGTGTTGCCACCTAACTAGTGGAGTGATGAGGAAGAGAAAGCAAGCTACAGACGGACAGCAGAATGTGTTTACTTTGCAAATTGTGCGAGTCTGCAGGAAAGACAGCTATCAAACGGGGCTTTATATGCTAGCTGCTTCCCTCAAGAAAGATCCTTGCATCATTTTCCACAGTCACTTCACTGCATGGAATATATCTGTTGTGTTTTGTATCAGATAAAATGAGTTGAGCAGAAATCTGAGTCATGAAATTGGACTCTTCAGAGGACAAGCTTCCCAGCAAAAGAGACTTCTCTTTCCTGTGGTCTGATTAGCACTAATGATTTTGGTGGAAAGTAACACTTAATAAATAGCATAATATAGAATATATAGGCGTATAGGTGTACTGGATATTACCATTGCCCCATGGGCACACTTGCAGTGCAGCTTGCATGTGCCAGTGAGAAAGGACAGTCCCTAGCCTGACAGTCCAAGTGACTGTGCGTGTACGGAGAATTTGACTTTATAAGGACATGGCAAATTCCTTCTTCAGCTTCTCTGCCATGGGAAGATCTGCCTAGTGTGTCCAGGAGGGAATGCACTGATTTTCCTGAGCCTGAGCCACAAGACATCTGCTGGAGAACTGAAGGGAAGAGAATTTCTGCAAGTAATTCATGCTGACAGATGATAACAGCTTCTCCGGGACCATGGGACCTCCACCATGGGAGCTAGGTGGGCAGCTGCATCCCATCCAGCAGCATGAGCTTTGAAGCAGCCCCTGCTGCCTTGCTAACTCACACCTGTGGGGTGTCTGCCCCATGCTGCTGCTGGCCATGTGCTGTCCTTATTGCTTGCTGGAGGAGCTGGTGGCTGGAGAACCACTCAGTAGAGCTTGACACCCAGGCTGGCCATCTAGCGGCTTTGGCTTCACTTCTGAATCTCTGCAAAGACACTGCTAGGATGCTGGCTCCATGCTGGCATTCAAAAAGCTCTGGTAACTGGTGGTATATCCCCCTGCCCAAAGTCCTTGTCAATTTATTCGCTTTCTTTGACAAAACAGCTGTAGGTCATGTGGCGTGGATGGAAATAGCATATGACATAATAAGGAATTGCAGTTCTTTTTGTGCTGTCAGCAAGTGAGTGTAAATTGCAGGGAGTTGCATAGGGTATTTGAAAAAATAAGCTTAGCAAAAAAAAAAAAAGAAAGTCCTTTTTTAAAAAATGCAAAAGGAAGTGAGCTGTGTACGGCAGTTACAAAATGGAAATGGATTAGCAGCTTTTAAGAGAAAATCTGCTGTGTCTGCAAAATACCTGGAAAAAATAGAAAAGAACAGATAACGCAAACTGAAGGGCAGGTGAAAGATATTACTTTCATTTTCTGGTAGTATGCCAATTTGCAATTGCTAGATATTAGCAAGGTGAAAGGTGTGAATTACAATGACAAAAGAATCATTAAGTCAAATTTCAACAAATATCTTTAAACTTTGCTTTGTTTCTGATGCAATATAATCTCATTGCAGATCTATGTTTATGTGTAAAGGAGTGGCTTAACCCACTTGGTAATTGCAGACTAGCTCATTCTGCTTTTGCTTACCATGGGGGAATAGTATCATGGGGCAGTTCCTGCAGCTTCCTTAGTGCACTCCATGTTGTTTATATTGCCTTGCACAGGCAACCATGCTGCCACTTAGCTCTTTACTGCCTCCAGACTGTATCACACTGGGTAGTAAAGCCAGGCAAAAAACCTCCACAGGAACCACTTACCAGTGGAGAATTTTGTTTTGTAGAGAAAATGGGGGTGGGAGGGGAGTTATGATAATAATGACAAAAAAGGAGGAGGAGTAGGGCAAAAGTCTACTCCAAAAAGTATTGGTTTCTTCTCAAGACCATTTTGAGAAGCAGTGTTTCAGTATTCTTCTTCTAAAATGGCTTTTGGCTTAGCACTGTGTTTCACTCAGTTTTGCAGTGCAACTTGTACTTTTTAATCCCTCCTTTTAATCCTTTTGAATGTGATCCTTCATCTTCCTCTGCCTCGGTTTGCAGGACCACATAGTGCAACCATTCCTAGTCAGGATCCCTGTATTGCAGTACCCTAGCTGTCTGGTTTACAGAAAAGCCCAAGTGAATTTGGCACTTTTAAGCCCCCTCCTGTGGAAGGCGATACTACTGATTTACTAATAACGTGTAAAAAATTTCTTCAAAGCTTTATTGATTCTTCTACTCATATTCACAATATTTTATAGCAAAGGATGAAACAGGCCCCCTTCCCTATCTCTGAATATGTTATTGAAAACATGCAGATGCTCCTGTCAACCTGGAGGATTTCCATCAGTGGCTGGGAGCAACCTGCCATGTGCTGGGGAGGTTCTTCCTCTTCCAGGGCCTCTCTTTCTGTCCTTGGAGCTTCTCGGTGATACTCACAGCCATTCAGCTTTCTTATGTTTCTAGATCTGAGATACAGCAGTGGTTTGCGGTGGTCTTTTTTTTTTTTTTTTTCCTTTTCCTGGGCTGCAGTATGGGAAGACAACATCCTTTTAGACCATTCTCAGCTGGAGGCAATTTCTGAATATTCGGCTTCCCTGTAGTTTCTTCGGAGACTTATCCTTGTCTCTATTTTGCTGTTTCTTCTTTCTTTAATTCTTTTGGATTAACTCTATGCATTCAGCCAGGAGCCCATCACACAGACAGTCTGAATTCTCCGATATTTATAACAAGCAGTAAGCTGTGGGACCGTAATGCTGGGTTTCTAATGGCTCTAGCCTGGTGCAGACTCTCCCATGTTTAATAAGACAAGTATTTGTTATCCTGTCCTAAATGGCATATTAATGGTGTTTCTTTTTTGTCTCTACTCATGAGCCTAGTTTCATGAGATTGTAGGAATTACAGAACTTTCTGACAGATTTAATCAAACTGGATTCAAAACCTATTGAGGGTGTGGAAAGAGAGGAGGAGGACAGGCAAGTGGCGAAGCAGACTCGGAGCATGATAATGTAATACTTATTTCCTGAGGATACTAGTCCAAAATGTATCACAGATAACTTTCTCCTCCTCTGCAATATTCTAAAATAAATTTTTAGTGAGTCAAAATAAAATGTCAAAAATCGAGTTTGTTGAAGGGAAACATTTCAATGAATCCAAAACAAAAGTGATTTGGAATGTACTTTTGGAGAAATTCAGAACATTGTGGCCTTCTGTTCTTAAGCAAAATAAAAATAAATAATAAAAAAAATCCCTCTCTAAAACTCTGCAGCCCTTTATGGGAAAAAGAACTTACTTTTTTTCTTTTTTGTTCTTCTAATCTCTACTAATAAGTACATCAAGGAATAGGACTTTTGCTAGCAAGGCATGCATTAGGTATGTCAGTTTACAAGATATGTATTTTCAGTTGTTGTAATAAAGCAACAATAGCTCCTGCAAGTTCACAACATCTGAATAGAGGCAGGTCTAGCAGATGCTTTTTTCTTTTCCCATAATCTCAAACCTCTTGACTAATTTCTTTTCCACAGCCAAGATTCAAAGAAAGCATTTAGATGGAAAGCAGGGAAATATAGAATCTTTAGCTTATATAAATAAAGGAATTAAGTCTTTTTTTTTTTTTCTGATTATAATGGCAAACACCTCAGCAGTTCCTGTTTAGCTGTGTTTTAAATGCAAAATCATTCTGGGTGTTGCTCTTTCGAACTAATAATGCAATTCTGCTGTTAGGCAGGAAAAGCTCTACAGCTTTCCCAAGTAGTGGATACCATTGGGTTTTGGGGGGTTCTTTTTCATTTCTACTTTTGGACTCTAATTGAAGCTGACTAAAAATGGGAAGTTCCATGCTTATGGGAAATCCAAGGGTACTGAAAGAGAGCAAACATTTCACCCTGGGAGAAACAAAAAACTTTCCGAAATGTTTCACACAGGCCAAAAAAAAATGTTTTGGAAACAATCCAAATGATTTGTTCATAAATTGAGCTTGGAAGCCCCCTTCCCATGGTTTCCACGCAACTTTTAAGATTTGGCCACAGGAGGGCCAGGTAGGGAGCTAAATGTCTGGGAGCCACTGGCTGGGGCAGCTGGGAGGTGAGGCTCGCAGGCTACCTACTGCTGCATCCAAAGTGACGCTTCAGTGAAGCGAAGGCTCCCAGAGTTCCCGGACTCCTGTTTCCATGGCACGAACCCTGGGGTTTCTTATTCCAACAGAGACCCTGTGGCAAGGCCGACCTGGGATCCAAATGAAATGCCTTGCTAATATTATGAGCGCTGGAAGCTGTGGGATCACCGCTGCCTAGCAGGTGTGCTGTCAGGATATCTTGTTTTGTTGGCAGTTTGGGATTTTTTTTTTCTTTTTAACAGATATACTTTGGAGAAACATTTCAGTTCTCAGAAATTGAATTTTCCAGTAGAAAGCTGTTCTGTTGGAAAATCCCCAGTCAGAGTGACTTTCAGTGCCTTTCTCAGGCACATTCATCATTCATGGCTAGGGACTGAGGATTTTTAGGAACAAATAGGGTGTAAATGTGGTCAGTCTGGAGGAGGCAGTGGGTTTTTTTACTTAAACTGCTGGAGGTTGCACTATAATGGATGCTGCTCTACAGTGTGTTATGATTACATCTTGTATATTATACAGGTTTAGCCACATTTTTGCAAGCTATTATTAATGCTGACTTGCAGCATACGCCTTTGGAAGCAGTACAGTCAATGCATACCTGCTTACAGTGGGAAACTAAAAAGCCTCAAATTTCCTCTTGGCTGGCTCCTTCCTCCTACGCCCAGCTCCGTCTGTGCCATTTAAAAACAGAATTTGACATCGAGTCATTTTCTATTGTTGGGAGACCGCTCATAACAAAACCTGCATCCCCTGGTGTAAATGCATTGGAAGGTCGTGCAACAGGTAAATTTGGAGACTGCTCCTTTTTGGATGGTTTGGGAATGTGTCATCTCCGCCTCTCGCATTTGTCGAAAATTCTTTTAGCAATCATCAGGCTTAAAATCAGAAGCATAGACAAGGATACAAGGGACTGGCAGGCTCACAAGAATAATGCCTGATGGATTCAGACTGAGCTCATTTTAGAATCAAAAAGAGCCGCTTAGAGTTTAAAATAGCCACAGAACAACTCACTAGGGAACTGCAGGCCACTCTTGCACAGAAAAACCTGCGGGTCAGGTACTCTGCTGGGATTTATCAGTAGAGTTCCAGTGATGCTTTAACACGTCAAGGTATATCACAATAATCAAGGTATTTTCATCTAAAGTCTTTTTCATTTCACGTTCTCAGTTTTGCGGATAGAAAGATCATTTTCGAGGAAGTGCTTATAGCCTGAGTTCTGCTTTAGTGGTATAACCAAGCAGGAAAAATTGGACTTCAATCCAGATTCTATTTTAGATGCTTCTGTTCTAAAGCTCATAAATGAACTGCTTTGTATCTATTTTTGTACTGAAGTTATGCTAATTTTCAGCCTCATTAATTAATTGGTGCTGTGAGTGTTACATCTCTAAAAGATAAATTTTCTAACCGTTCCTTTGGAGATGGTTCTGCTTAAACCACCAGGTATTTAAAGCCACCTTCCTGTCTGAGATGGATTCACTTTGGGAATAAATAAAATTAAAAATTATTTTTGGATTTTTTTTTATTTTTTCACAATTCTCTAATATTGATGAAACTCATCAGGATACTGGACTTCGTTTATTCAAATATCCTTGAGCAGGAGCAATAGCATCTCCAACAGATTCTCTTCATTAAAGACAAGTGTAATCCTTACAGTAATTGACCTACTGTTCACAGCACAGAACTTTATTACCCAATGTTAATTGGAGACATAAATCTGCAAAAGTCAAAAAAACTCAGAGTGAAGTTTACTAACTTCTTTTTGCCCTCCCTTCCATAGTGGCTTTGCCATTCTGAGGTTGTCTTTCAACATATTGCACACAGTAAATCAATGTAAATTAGTGTGGGCTTCAATAAAGCTTTCTTGGACTATCAGCTGTGCTTCTAATCCCTGGTATGGTTTTACCTTTGGAAAGGTTGGCAATGGATGTGGTTGTCACCAAACCAGTGTTGGATTCATGGTGTGAAAAAATACATTTTTTGTTATCAGAAAAAGTAGGTATTCTTTTAAGGCTACTCTACTACTTCATGTCAAGTTATCCTGAGGATGAAGTCATATAGACAAGATAAAAGGTGAGGTGTGTTCTGCAACCTCCCTTCCCTACTTTCCTGGAGAAGAGCCAGAGGGTTTAGTACTGGACTTCGCCAGTGTGCCCTTCATGCATCCTGTCCCATGTGTGCCCACCAGCACCTGGCCTAAGCTGGTGCAGCGTAGGAGGAGGAAACTACAAATTTCCTTACTACCTAGCCCTGCAAAGTGTTATACTTTCAGGAATGTCCTTTTGTTTCCAGAAGGACAGGATCTGGTGCAGGGCTACATCCTGATCTTCTAGTGCTTGCACCATCACTTTGCATTTTCCAGTTGTCTTAGTGATGAAAAAGCCACAGGGTTAAGTAGTCTCTGTGCAATACTTAAATCGTAACTATCCTTTGAACACACTCAAGTTCACATATTGCTTATTCATTAGCAATGAATGTAAATGATGAGGAGAGCCATCCGAGTTTAAAGAGAATGTGCCCCTAATACACAGAATTAGGCAAGTCCAAGCTAAGCAGTAGCTTCCAGTTACCATCAGAAATTTCTGCAAACCTGTAGGAGCAGATAGCACCCCAGCATTCAGCAATGCTGTACCTTACTGAATGTGAATATTTCCAGCGGGCAAGCTACAGATCAGCCAGAGAGCTAAGTATTTTTTCACTGATCACCCTGTCACAGGAAGGTATTTCAGCTACTTACAGATACTTATTGCCTCCAGAAGCATGTTTTCATTTATTTTTCTTAACGTGATGTTGTAATCCAGTTGAGTGATTGCAGTGAATATTTTTTTTTTAACAGTGCTTTTATACTGTTACAAATATCAGCAGGTTAGCAAAAGTTGTGTATGGAAAGTAAAATTATGAGTGAAATCCTGCCCCCTGAAAGTGTGGAGCTCCAGCTCTCGTGGCAGCAGGCTTGGGATTCTGGAGTATAGTATATTATTGCAGGGTGCTCTCTGCTTTGCTTTGATGGAAAGCTGAAGATATTTAGCACCATAAAGACCTGGTGAAAATGTAAAGCGCTTGAAACTAAGTTGCGCCCTACTCTCATGAGGCCATATATTTTGGTGAGGAGATATGAGACCCTGTCCTTTGATCGCCAATATAAAAGCAGACAGCATTATAGCCTTACAAGTTTGGAGAACCTGTGTACAAGATGATCTCTCATGGATTTCCCTTTCAGCTGAGCATGTGACCATTGAGCTTCAGGAAAATATAGGGAAAAAGCAGGGGTGAAGGACAGGATGTTGTGATGACATCTTACTTCAAGCATGCAGCCCCTAAAAGGCCGTGACATTTATACCCTTGTTTCCGCCTAAACTTCAACACCCTCTGCTATTGCAGCTCCCTGTGACTTACACAATTTATTCATCCCAGGAGGCATTATACGTTTGATACTGACTTCAGTTCTATTTTGGATAGTGTTACTATTAGCCTTTCAGTTTTATACACAGCTGTGTGCAGATAATGACATATTCAGGCGTATTGTTGTTGTACGTGTGTGCTGAGCAGCTTACAGCAAAGTCGCCAGTCCCAAGCCCACAGAGGAGGCATAGATCACCAAGGAGGCAGAGCCGTTATGGTGGTGGTGCATCACATTATACTTCAACACAGCTGCTGCCAACAAGGGTCTCAGCCAGTTCCTGGTTGATGGGGTTTACTGGGGCAGGGGAAGGTGGTTGGCTTTATCTGCTGAGAGCTTCCCTGCTCAAATGCTGGCAGCTGATCACAGCAATAAGTTACCTGCAACATGATTTGCTAGACTACACCTTGGATAATAAGTTCACAGCTCTGGAGAGCTGTGGCTGGCTGTGTCTGCACATGTTAGCCAGCAATCTCTCGCCGCTGCTCTGACTACAGCAGCAACTCTAGTAATGGTAGTGTGTCCAGGCTCTCCAGTATTTTACCAGTGTATCACCTGGACCTTCTGCAAGGAGAGTTCAAATCACTGACACCACAGGCAGTGCACGGTATTTTACAGGAAAAATGAGGGTAAGCCCAGATCCAGAATTTCTTTCTACAGAAACAACCACTTTTCAGAATGTTAATTTAATACAATACCAGTAACAGTATGAGCAGATCTAAACTAAACTTAATCATCCTTTGCTTTCTCTCTCCTCCAGCATCAGACCTGGAATAATGCACTTTCTGCCTGTGATAGCTTTTCCTATGTTATTTTTTCCACACTATAATGCACTTTCATTCATTAATTTTCTTGAAGAATGGAATGTTTACTTCCTTCCTGCATTTGGCATTAGTTAATGAAGTGCAAGCAAATGCTAACTGAATTCTCAAAGATGTGTATCTGTTCTGGCTTTCCTTTTTCTAATTAAGGTTCAAAACAGCTAAGTGCATGTGAGGAAAATCTTATTCCTGTGCTGGAAAGGAATGCGAGATTCAGCACCAAACAAATGTTAATCTCAAAGCTATTTGTGGCCAAAAATAGGCATGTGTAATGACTGTTATCTCAGCATCAACAACTGGAAGAGCTTAAAATTAAATTTGGGTCTAAAATTCAGAAGTCAGCAGGGTGGCAACCTTTAAACTGCTCATGTCTTGGAAATTAATCTTATCCCATGTAAACAGACTTTGTATGTCCTGGTATCTGGGGATGGATGAAAACCAGTGTGTAGGAGAGGGATTAAGAAGAAATGCGAGAGACTCTTCAGGCTCAGGGGAACTTGAAAGACTCGTGCTGAAAGAATACAAAAGTATAGTTGACAGGGGGCTATAGGAAGTGCCCATGCACCATTGCAGTTGCCCATATTTCCTTATTTAGATGCTCAAGTAAGAAACAAAACCCTAGCTTCATTGAAATCACTGACAAAATTCAATAGTTATTTCAATAATCATTCTGAGTCATGGCCTTAAAATTTTTCAGAAATGCTTATTTTCTGCATTATACTTTCCATTTTTTTCACTGATGCTAGGACGAAGTTACCTCATAAGCTTAAAGACAAGCAGATGTGGAAGTTAGAGGGCAAAGAATATTTGAAGCCTCCTATTTGAAAACTGACTTTTTGAGATTTACAATTGAAAGATGATTTCCTCAAAAATAGAGAGTACCAAACAGCAAGGCACAAGCAGGTGTAACTTACAGGTCTTAAGAGCTTCTGCTCATTCAAAACAGGAGATTGAGGGTTGTTGGAGTTTTGGGGTTTTCTTTTCCTCCAATCTGCCTTATTTGGAGCTAGGATTTGACTACAGATCTCTAGGTGTTTTAAGGCTTTGCCTGAGCAACTGTTCTACAGGGTCTAGTCTGACATGAGTCTTTGCTTCTCCTCTAAAAGCTGTCCGTCCTTGGAGCTAACATTTATTTCTCTTGTCCTTTCTGACCAGGTAAATAGGAAGTTTGCTGCTGCGGGAGAATAACAGCAGCACTCCCCAGAACTGCAGGGGAGGCAAACCCTCGTTCCTAGCAGCAAGGCAGCTGGGACAATAGCTTTAGCCTGGTCATCACCATGATTGTGACAGAAGCTAAACTGTGTCAAAATGGGGGTGATGCTATATGTGACTGGTGAACAGGTCTTCTTCCTTGGACTCTGCGTGTGTGTGAACATTAGGGAGATAGAGCCAGGGCTATCCTGGGTATAACCTGCAATCATGCCTGTACATGTGCAGATCCAGAGCTATCATTGCGTTCGTGATCATGGAGAGAGCATCCAACACATGAGATGACCCAGAACTGGTATCTGGGCTGCAGCACTGAATAATTTAGATCAGTTTATCGCAGTGGCTTGAAAACCTAAATTAAGAGCTTTCAGCATTTGGGAGAATTCCAACAAACTGCACCCCCATGAAGGGATTGCCTGTAACAGAGCCTACAGCAGCATTGCTCATGTCCAAAGGGTGGTGAAACATGGGATGTCATTGCTGTGATTAGCTGGTGTTTGCAGTTAGGAGTGTATCTGTAATTAGAGTCAATGCAAGAGAGTAAGGTATCCCGATACAAACAGTGACATGCTGCACGGTGGAATGAGCACATCAGTCTCCTATTCCTCTCTGTGCTATGAACTTCTCTGCCTGCTCTTAACCCCTCTTCTCTCTTCAGTATTAGCTGTTGAGCTCTGCCTGATGCTGAGCAGCTGGCTACCTTCAACAGTTTAGTACATGATACATATTACAGGCTTGTCCTCATCTTAATTTAGATTAGTTTTTCTGTGCAGGGAATCTAATCTGATTTAGATTTTAAAGCTTAAACACATTTGTAAAAGTGCATCAGCATAACAAAGATAAGCAACAAAAAGCTAGAGAGTGTTTGGGAGCATCCTTGGGAAATGGTGAGCTAATTTCCATGCAAAAAGACAAAAGCTCTTGAAGATAACCACTAAAGAAGGAACTATTCAGGAGAACTGTTGCAATATGCTTTTGAAGGGGAATTTTGGAAGACAGGAAAACCAGAGCTGTAGAATGAGATCCTGAGATATGGGATTTGTATTTCACTTTTAACTGTTTTAGCTCTTAGCACACTTGATTTCAGTGTGAACATCCCATAAGCCACACAGGCACAAACAACAGCAAACTCAGTGTAGTCTAGCATGGTTAATACAGCTGCGAGTTTCATTATTTTCTTTACAGCTAATGTCGCATAACGTAAAACTGAAAGAAAAAGCCCCAAATCAAAAAACCTTCATTTCCAGAAGGTGTAAATGACTATTACCATGTTGTAGCTGGGTGTAAGCAGGTTCCTGGCCTGTGACTAAGGCTCGTAGGCAGCGCTGTAATGCAGGCAGCAGCGTGGATGTGCTCCAAAAGCATTAGCCGTGGAAAGAATGTGACTAGGCTCCAAGTCCCGCGCATCCTGCTTCGCGCTTCTGGTTTGACAGGACTGGGGCTTTTCTACAGGAAATGGAAATTATAGCTCTTAAGGCTATAAATTTTGACCTTTGCAGAATCTATTTTCTTCAGAGAAGAGGGATCCAAAAGACTAGCAGGGCACCCGCTCCTGTTTTGATTTAAAGGACGAGAGTAGAGCTAAAGGAAACGAAGCGCTGCATTTCTCAGAAGGCGCAAGTTTTTGTAAATACCACCCAATACGAATAGAGGAGCAAGGTCAGTATTGGCATTTTCTGGAGCAGTGGTCTCCCTTTTCTAAAAATCCTTTTTCACAACTTGTTTGCTAGGGAGGACCTTAACTAAGTAACAGGACACTGGATATTTAGACAGCAGAGGGCGGCAAAGGACCCAGAAAAACACGTAAGCGAGTTTTGACTAAAACAGAAGGGGGGGGGGAAATAACGTTAAAATTTATAGTTGTAAAACAGGAAATAAATTCACCATCCTATAAAAGCCAGGATACAAGTGAATTCAGTTCTTTTTCAGGTTAATTTTTTATTTTATTTTTATTCCATGCTCTCATTCCCTTTTTACAGAAAAAGAAATAGACTAAAAATTGCAGCAGTATTTCTGAGACCTTACGGACTCTGAGAAGTGCTAGGGTTCTGAAAGTTTTTTTTTTTTTTTTTTTTTTTTTTTCGAGAGCTCTTCTGGAGAATGACCATTTTGTACCTGACTTTCTGAAGTGCTTGTGATAACTTCTTACCCTTTTAATAGGCTTAGCTCTTGTAGTTTGACTCATCTCAGCTCTCTGATTTGTCAAGATTTTTTTTGCTGTGGATAAAGTATTTTGTCTGGTTGATGCACCTACTTTTAAAGGCAATTTTAATGTGAAAAGTATATAAGAATGACATTTCCTTCAGGCTTGTCAACAGACATAGTTGTTACTGACTCATCCAGGAGTTAGCTAACTGCAACAAAGCACTATATATTTTTTTCAGAATAAGTATGTCCACACACCAAGTTACTCAGAAATATCTACTGTTGTTCACACCCTCTCTTCAGTTCAAGTGTTGACTTTATTCAGCAGATACTTCCTTTTGAGATCAAGATTGCACTGTTCTTCGTTTCTGTTACCACTGCAAAGAGAGCTGGGCTGAGTGGGAGCTAGAACCTGTTCTTGTTAATCATCAGGTGGTGGTAAATTACTTGTAAATAGGGTTAAAATCCTTATACTGCAGGCATAAATGGAAGCAATATATATTCTGTTTGGAAAGACACTATAGCCCTTGCTTGTCTATGTTATATAATGAGATTTCAAGCCTAAGCACGGTATGGTTTGATCACTCTCACGCTCTCTCTTAAAATACTATTTCTCACTACAAATCTCATCCTCTTCAATTGTACACTCCAGAATACAATACAAATCTGTAATCTTTGCAACTAACTTGCACAGTATATCCATTTGATTGGGAGTCACTGGTAAGCAACAACTACGAGCCCCTCTGACTAGTTTTCAGCATATAAGTACTAGTTGTCAATTAAAATAAAAATCCATCATTACATCATGAAAAAGATATTTTTTGCCTCCAGGGAAGCAATGTATCTGCTCATCAGTATGGTCTGCTGGTTAAGTATAGCTATAGCAGTGATTTTAGAAAATCAGTATCTGTTACCCTTTAGTTAAAGTACTAAAAAGGCAACTAGCCAACAGAAAGCGAAAATATGTACTGACACAAACCTAGAAAGACAAGGTTGGCAGAAATCCACAGGATTTTTGGCTGCAAATGGCTAGTGGCTTTCCTGGCTCTAACTCCTTCAACAACATTTAGGGCAACTTGAGATTTGTTTCATTTAATCAACACTATTTTTTTCTTAAACCTTTATGTGTTTTTAGTGTCACCTTAGATGTTATACTGTAGTTTCCAGCATGATTCCTAATCCTTCCTTTTTTTAATTACCATACATTTCTGATAATTTTCATTCCTTGCAGTATTTTCCCTCTGTTTTCCAGAGTACTTGAGAAGGTAGGAGGCAGGTTTTCTGAAGGAATCTGTTATCACTTGATCAGATTAATTTCTAGGCTTCTTCCTGAGCCATTTGACTAACTATAAATTGAACAGGGAGAGCACACCTAACCTGCCACCAAATGCATTAACATAATAAGAAAATAAAGTGCCATAGATGCCTGTAGATTGTGACCAAATACAATTCTGCCATTATGCACAGAAACTGTACCTTGAATTTTCAAAATTTGCAGCTCCTATTAAGAACATAGCATTGCATTTACATTGGAGAAGTAAAACAAAACCACCACAACAGTCTATCTATGGTGACAGGCAAGAGCTGATGAGAAGAGTGCCYTAGGTCTGAGAGCAGGTAACTAGTCCTTTAAAGCACTGTTCGTTAGATTAGACTTCCAATATGGAACACTTTAATAGACACTAGAAATAGGACAAATGACTTTCATATAGTTTTACTTTAATTTCTTGGCATTACTGAGAGGTCTTCAAACTGGGGCAGAGTCAGACAAAATATATCTCTCCTCTGAGATAGCTAATTATAGCAATTTAAGGGATTTGTTTCTTAACTTACTCCCAGCCACTGAAAAGGCATTCTTTTAATTGAGAATAAGAAAACAGATTATATTTAATGTGTGATCGTATTAGAATTGTTTTTCCCACTTCCATATATATCAAACAAATATGATGCAGTTTCATGAGGGAAAGTTTTATTCGGTTGGCTATACCACCCTGTATTATAAGGTCCATTCCTTTCAGCAGAAAAACCCTGGAACTAAGTCTGGAATCCCATTCATCTATGGTTCAAATTGTCTTTTTCCTTTCAAGACATTTTTCTTATGTAATGATGTACTTGTGTAAATGATAAAGTAAACCAGAAATATAATGAGCAGATACAGCTTTCCACCTGCATTTTGAAGCAGGCTATTAAATCTCAAAATCTCAGCCTTTTTGGCATTACCCAGAAATCAGCAACTCATTCTGTTGGCTATTTTAAGAAGTATTTTGTACTGTCACAAAACACTAAGGCCTTGTTTCCCAGGCAAGCATCATAGAAAGTTTTATTCTCATTCAGCTTGACCAAGTTGTTTGAGCTGACACTCGAGCTGTTTCATCATGTTAATCCTTTTAAAATTGTCATCAGAAGTGACTGACAGACAATGGTTTCCAAAGCTCAGAGCTCTGATATCATTTGCTAAGCTTATATTCTTCTACCATCTCCTGAAATCCATTCTGAGGGAGTGGCTTTAAAATGTTGAAAGAACATGTCCTACTGTAAATTCCTTACATAATTGGGTTCACAATGATTTTTACTTCCTGCATTTTATTTCTTATCCTGTGATGTATGTGAGTTACAGTGCAGTTTTGCCTGATAAAAAAGATTTAAGATACTGAATATAGTTTTCAGTGGAAATATAAGCATAAAGGAAAAAAAAAGATGATGGATCATTAATGCATTTGTTAAACTAGGCCTTCAGTTTACCAGTACTTAGGAATATGGTTTAACTTTATGCATATGAATGGCTCTCTTTAGCTTCAATGGGACTATTTATGGGCACAGAATGAAGTACATGAGCATGTGCAGTTTAGAGTCCCTCAGTACATAATGTGCCCTTCTAATATCCATTTCAATACAAGGATATTAGTTTTGTCACCAGGGGGCTTCTTATTCCCTTCCTCTATTAGAATAGAAATAAATAACAAAATTTAAAAGTGACTAAAATCATTATTGATTCCTGGTATACAAAGTCTGCCTGGCTGCAGGATTTCATGAAAATCAATCTTCCTGTCATACTATGCTCTACATCCTTGGCAGAGCATTATTTTCAGCTGTGAAGTATTGCATTGAAACAAGTTCTATTTGGCACGCAAAATACACAAAAATTACTTCTAAAGGATCCAGTTTTATATGAAAATGACATTATATGTTTTGCCTCAATGTTTAAAGAAATTATGAATGTCAGTTCTTTCAAATAACTCTTTAGAAATCTTTAGCAGGCTCCTTATAATAAGCCCTTAAAAAATTACAGTTAAAGTATTTTGTCTCAGATCTTCTTCCTAGACCTTAACTATAAAAAGTAAATAAATAGTTATGAACATCCAAGTGCTTTTGCATGTGATAATATGTGACAGTACCGTAATAATTCAGTGTTTGCTATTGAGGGTATCAACGCACCTTTTATACCAATTTTGATCTTGTAAAGATAATTACTGTAGCATTCTATAGTTAATTGGCCACAAAACAGTTCACATTTTAAATACTCCTAATCTATCACCCAATATAATTTTTAGTAAATTCTAGAGCAAACTATGAACAGTCTGAAAGCAGATTATTTGGAAATGTCAGTTTTTAAAAATACTAGAATTTCATTTTTTTGATGAATATATGTCTAATAGCTAATAATAAGAATGTCTAATGTGTAAAAAATACRTCTTCCATTGTGGCAATTACCCCAGTATGTGGAACAGACAATGATAAATTTAATTGCAAGGGATCTCTGGATAGACCAATAAAATCCATAAAAGTCATGCACAACTTAGAAATTAAAGGATGCATAAAACTGTCTGCCACAAGTCTCCAAAGATTTCCAGACACATGTGAGTTGCACGAAATGCCTAGTTGTTCCTAGAACCGGTCATATAGATAAGCACAGGGAGATGGTGAGCTCTTCATCATTTGCTTCATGCCTGTTATAGCTCCTCCATTACTTTGGGCTGCACATCCAAAATTTCACAACAGATGGGAGAAAAGATTGTTATGCATGTACAGTCCATAATCCTACTGCTGGAAGTCAACAGCATTGCCAGGGATGAATTTATTGAACATGCTAACTCAAACAAGCTCTGTGGTTGTAACAATTACTTTAATATTGACAGGAATAAATTAGCCAGGCCTGCATGCTCTCACACATAATACTGTAATGTTTATTGACTACTTTCATCTGTGGACATCTTATTTTTACATATATGTTTAAAAGCTGAAAATTGCACAAAAGGCAATCTGAATAGCAACAAAGAACAAGTTCAATTCAGGCACAATTCAAATATTCTCTCTTAATTGTTCCTTTGGTGCCATTATAAACAATGTAAATGGTGTTGTATTAACAAGCTTCCAGAGAGCTTATAAACAGCTTGTTTTAAATTAGGGATTGAACGGCAGCTTAAAGTCTGAGTCTATTGCCTGGATGGGATGAGCTCAGGCACAGGTGTGCAGCAGTTGCTCATTCTGAGAGCCACAGCCTGCACCTTCCTCCCCTGTTTACTCAGCAGTGTAAGCCAATTTACTTGAACTATAGGCATGAGAAAGGTTCAGCGGGCTGGGTTCTTAATAGTTATTAAATATCAGATGCTTTTTGTGGTTTCGTATTGGTAAATTCTGCCAAAATTTTCCAGGGAAAGAAGGTTGTTCTCTGTTTTATTTATTTTGAGAAATAAATCATTGTTTAAATTTGTCCCTGCGGACTTTTGCAGCACAGTGGCTATAAAGTTTGTTCCTCTTATCTTTCTAGAAGTATGCACATGGGGTGGTAGGAGAGGGGAAACGGGGAAAAAGGCGAAACGGGCTTACATTTCTCATTATTACTTCGAAGTTGCATTTCACTTCTGCAAAGAAAATCTCTTGAAGGGGCACCCACTTTTGTATGCACGCTCTCAAAAGCTTCTTGAGGCAATATATTGTCTCCAATAAACACAGATGTTTTAGCAGGCTATCTGAATTACTTCCTCACTTCAGGCAATTTGTGGCTGAAATTAGAAATGACCTTCAGAGAGGGCACTGCCAAAAGCAGTAAGAACATTTGCAGTGTAGTCCCTGGATTTATGTTTCCAAAGAACCTTGTAAAATTCTTTATTTCTTTTCCTGTGCTGTTTTGGTGGCCAGGAGAGTAGAGGTCATTTTGTTTGTTTTATCCCTGTCATGACTTTGCTTTGCCAGACATGTGTCTATAAGACACATCGGAATTCTTTAAAAACAAATTGTGTCATGCAGTAAAAATGACTTTAAAATCATTGTATCAAAAGCAATTTCTGTTCCTAATTGTTAAAATTGTAACACATCTTTGCTATTTTATTTGCCCTCAGAAGATTGTTGATCTCATACTAGCAAGTGAGCCTAACTTTATGACTAGAACAACTGATGAAATACAGTGAAATCAATAGTGACGTTGTTAAAATAAATATTGTGCAGAAAAATAAATGCTACTATTTATGAAGCTGGAAAGGTCACAGGCTATAGAAAATAATGAATGCATTTATCTAAACCACTGCATTACAGTTAAACTGAAAGCTCTCTGATCAGTGAGTCATTCCTTGCAAACATCTCTCTGTTGCAGCAGCTAGAATAGAAACTACTTGCACAGCCTCTGCCTTACTTGCCACAGGACAAATCACTGAGGCTTGACTGCAGAACCCCATCATGTAGCCCTTGTTCCCCTTGAATTCAAGTGGAGCCTTGTTTGATCATAAAACTTTTGCAGCAGGGAACTATATTTAAAACTGGGTGACTCATTCATCTTATGGCTTTGTTGGAGCCTTTAATGGGTCATATAACTATATATATTTCATTCATTTTCCCATTATAGTAATGATAATTGTTTTGTTCCACTAATTCTCTTAATAAAATAGCA
The DNA here is from genome assembly GCF_003343035.1 of Apteryx rowi. NCBI lineage: Eukaryota > Metazoa > Chordata > Aves > Apterygiformes > Apterygidae > Apteryx > Apteryx rowi. The sequence continues at coordinate 201,964 of NW_020451017.1, forward strand.
GTCTCTAAGCAAATAATTCTCCCCCTCCCCCTTTTGTGGTCTGTTCTTTGACGGTTTTTTGACAGAGCCTAATCTGAAATTTCCAGATAGTAGCATACCAGGTTACAGCAGTGTTTAKCATTAGCTATTTGGAGCTATTGACTCATAAAGAAAGGTGTGGAAGAGAACAGTCAGGAATTGTATAATTCTGTTGTAGTGAAACAACTGAATTTTTGCTTCCATAAAAGCCCAATAGCCAACTTGTATTAGCTTAATTTGTTTCTTTCTATATTTAAAATAGTCTTTCAATAGTTTTAAGTTTTTTTTTTTTTTTTTTAAAACCTTTTGCTTTGCCATTTCCATCCAGGAAAGAAGTTATCAACTTTTTCCTTTTTTTTTCTCCTTTCACATAGATATGAGAACTTAAGATATGTTTCAATAACAAACACATCAGTTTATACAGAATCTTATCGTGCCAAAACATCTCTATGCACAAGCATCAGGAATGAGATCAGCTCTGCTTTGAAAACAGTTTTGTCAGCTATTGGGCTTTACATAGATAATAATGTTACCAAAGGAAGTGCTGGTGATTATGTCATATTTGTAATTCCAGAATTATGAAAGTCCCATATGGAGTGGAAGGCAGGAAAGGAAGAACACATGATGGCTCTATACGCATGTTTTTTTTTATAGAAACAAAATATGAGGTAGTTAGTCAAAAGTACCCAAACTGTTCAAATCGGCAAGCTAGCTCCACACAGGAAACGTAGGCATTTGAGTACTGAGAACTGCAGTTCCTAGCAGATTTGGATTCCTAGTGGAATTTCAAAATCTTCTAAGACTTCCTATTAAAAATGGGGAAACATCTATATGTGATACTTGGAAAAGCAGCATGTATTGAAATCCCCCATCCTGAGGGATTTCAGAGTCATTAGATCACTTTTATCACATGTTTAATCTAGTCATTCTGTCTTTGATCTTTTCCTAGGAAAGTAGGAGATAATGGTTTGGCTTCTGTCCCTAAGGAAAACAAATCAAAAAAGTTTCCTAGGCACCTGGCCACTCTGTGGGCAACATGTCTCACTCTGCATGGAGTAATTAGGAACAGTGCCAGGACCTGTATAATAAAGCTTGTCTCCCTTTACTCTGGAAAGGGCTGAGTCAGAAGAGATCTCAGGATCTAGACTATGGACCCAAGAGTCCAAAACAGCAGTACRGTGCTCATATCCCTTGGCTCATTGTGTATTTTTAAAAAAAGGGGGGAGGGGAACTTTAATAGCAGACTAAAGACAAGCCTCTACCATGCATGAAAAAAAGAAATAGACACATCAAGAACATCCCCTTTCCAAACTATTTAACACAAGAAACATCAAAGGCTGTTTTCCATTTCCTTCCCCTTCCTCTCGTTGCCCTCCTATTGCCTCTCATTACCCAGCAGACTTCTGCTATCCTGAAGTATTTACTCAATACAGAGCCTAGGCAACATAAGCTGATCTAAGGCCAGGCTGCTACAGCACTGTCCTTTCCCTTGCATGGATACTAGGGTCAGTGCAAACTGCATCATGCGATGTTTCAGGAGAGGAATCACTGCTGGCTGGGAAGGTTTGGACTGCCCAGAATTCCAATTTTTGAGAATGCATGTTGAATTTGAGAAATGGTTTTGCTACAAAGAGGAAAATTCGGGTTATGGGTTTTGTTTTTTTTTCCCTCCTCAGAAATAGCCCATATTTTAAAAGGCTTAAATAACCCCCAAAAGATAGATTTGTGACCAGCAAAATGTAACATTCCAATCTATCCCCCCAAATTCCCTCCCTCGCCTTAGTTTTTCACTTCACCAGAAAAAAAACCTCTGACCTGAAACAGTCTTTTCCCCTCTCCTATTCCCATTTTCTTCCTTTCAGCAACTATACTAAAAAACTCTTTTGCTGGCATAGCAGCAGTTTTCCCAAGTAAACTCCACAAAAAGCAGAGTTCAGGACTTGAAGTGATTGAAAATGGTATGGAATTTTGTTTTGCTTTATCACAATGAACAGTTTGACAAATATGGGGAGAGGACAGATGGGAGCTCTTCTCATATAATGTCCGTACCATGAGTTGTGGTTGAAGCATTAAAACTGCTGCAAGAACAGGTATGGCCATGAATATTCACAAACATATCCTGTGGTCCTGAATTTCAGGGGAAAAAAAAAGTGCCAGTACACGCTTTGCAACATTTTTTAGGGTTTGAGCCCAATAGTCTGCCTTTATACTCAAACCCATGTAATCCTGGCCAGTAGAAAAAAACTGGTATAGAAACATTCTTACTGTTTTCATCCTCTGAGGAAAAGATATGGGAGAAATAGGAAACATTAAATGTGACCCTGTAATTGAGAACTATGCTAGGAGAGTAGAATTCAGGTTCTGTGGATGATCTTAATAATGACATTTCCTAGTTTTGGGGTGCACAAATCTGCAAGCTGTGCATAATCTAAGGAATGATGATAGGCCTTTCGGAGTTTCAGACCCTTTCTCATGAGAGTCAGGATAAGTGTGAATGGCATGTAAGGGCAGGTTTTTAGCATGCTTAGAGTGGGACTTGAACTAAATTTGAAACTCCCAAACTATAACCCTTAGTGTTTACATGGTGGCAAATCAAAGACTTTAGAGGCACCTGATTCTGATAACTCGCAGCTCTCCAAGCAGCTAGAGTTACACTCCTGCAGACACCCATATTTGCACTAACAGGGCTGTGAAACCACTGCTTAGGTAATACCTGAAACCTAATTAGAATCCAAAAACGAGGCACATAAATCCTATTTGTGTTCAAGAGCACTCTTCCAGGAAATGTATCCCAAGTGAACAGAGGTGCCTCTCTGGAGCACCTGAGGCTGAGACGTGAGACTTAACAGGCCTCTGTGCACTTAGTATTTCCCACCACTAACTCCAGCATCTCTCTGCTGAATATGTTAACCAAGCACTCCCTATGCAGGGTGTTGGCAGTTCTCCAGCACAATGTGAGATGGAAAACCTTCCCTACATACTCTCTAGAAGCAGCCCAGGAGCTGCACGCAGGAGTCTGGATTTTACTCCGGAGCTGGGCATCTGGAAGTTCAATGCTACAACACCCAGCCTTTAGGTCCTTTGACACCTACTGGTCTTTGTGCATGCCACAACATATAGGGTAGACAGGCACATCACAAATGTACAGCATATGTTTGTATAGCAAGAAAATCTCTCCAGCTGCTTTACTTCTTAAATACCTGGAGTATGAGACCTCATAGTTATTGAAAGTTTATTGTTAAATTCAGAACTTTTTCTATTCCCCTCGAAAACAGGGGCTTATTAGTATTTTCACTGTACAGCTTTTTAAAACATCAGTCTGGAAATCAATTAGTCTAGTCAAGCTGCTGCTTTCTGATCCCCAGACTCCAGACCTAATTCTTCATGTCTGCTCCCCTTAGGTATATTATAACCCTGCGGGCTACTGGACTGGATTGTACTGAATATGATAATGCTGAGGCATTTGCACATTTCATTAACAATCTCTTAAAAGAAGTATACCTAAAGTTTTATTTTTTGCATTAATTGTGACCTTCAGAAAGAATCTGCTCTATTACTAATCTCCTGAAACATATGGTTTCCTTGTAAGTGAGTGGTGAGTGGGTGGGAAGAGGGAGCTGGGGTTTTTTTGTTTGTTTTTTTTTTCATTTTTGAGGGCATTAAAGAACATGGCAGTATTTTTGTATGCTTTCAGGGTAACTCTGATAACAGGCAAAAGGGGAGGCTATTTGTTCCATTTATGTAGGATGCCAGATAACACTAATGTCATTAATTGGTCTACATGCCGTCTGTTGGAAGGTGCTTTTAGTTTTCACAATGGTTGCAACAGCATTACCAGCAATCCAGCAAGAATACTTACCCAGCTAAGCACTCAGGGCAGTAATGGTTCAGAGAAAACTAATAAGTGTGGAGTTGTTTTGCTTTTGTTCCTTTAAAGAAAGTCTGATTACAATAGACATGCATGTAGCAACAAATTAGGAGACTGATTCAACTTCTCTTGAATGGAATAATTTGATAAATCAAGCAAGGGCAGGACACACTGATCTGATGGCAGCCAGGTTAGGTCTGGCATACAATGAAATGTAAATCATAACTGTAAAGTATGCTTTTTTTTTTTTTCCTTTAGGGAAACCTTCAAGTCTCCTCATTAAGGCTTGTTGGTTGTCTGCTCAGTTGAGAGCAGTATTTCTCAAGGAACCAAGAAAGTGACATCATGTTAAGTTTAAAGACTTTTCTTCCAGGTTGTTTATACACATGTGAATCAAAAACCCCCAAAAGAGAAGGCAATCCTTCACTACAGATTAGTGATAATGTAATACTGCATATGATATTCTGAATGCCATTACATATCATATACTCAAAAGAGTGTAAATGTTGCTATTTTGCTTATTTTGGTTTGCAGCATGGAGTCTGCTCTAAAGCTCTGTATGCTTGTCCTTCACTTTAAAGCTGAGCCTGTACTTCACTTTAAAGCTGACACGACTAATACAAAATTAAAATGGATAGCCAGATCAACAGCATTCCCCGCCTACATCATGCAAATCAATCAACCAGAACGACAAGAAAAGTGCCCAGCGCTCCCTAAAGGCCCAATTCCATATCTTTCAAGCTTCAATTAAAGTAGCTTTCTTCAATATTCCATCTCAAATTCAAATGATATAGAACTTAAAATATGCTTCTGTTGCACTTTGGGGAGTGGTAATTTTGAAAGAAACAAAATATGTTTTATAGAAAGTTAGCATAGTGCCACATTGTTTCTCTTGTGCAGCTATGTTAACTGTATATACTGAATTCATTTAAATAAGATCTATTTGAATATGCTTCTCATGGTTAATTGCTAAATGTAAAAAGTGCAAATTTTAGACAAAGCAAAAATTATTTGGCACTTCTTTCCTATGAATTGCATTTTTTTAGATTAAAAAATATATATCCTGAAGTAGGGAAATACTGTCATAGGTAAATAGAAGAAAAATATGTGAGCAATAACACTGTCCATCCACTCTCGATTATTTAGAATAATTATATGACGCTACTGATAACAGGAAATCATAGTGTGGTTATAAGGAGGAGTAAAGGAAGAACAAACCAAAAAAATAACTTGAGATGTATACTTCTCAGTGACAAGGAGCCTGATATTCATGTAAATACTTATTCACATATTAGTGATCAGATAATCAAAGTAGAGATAGAAAAGACCACTTAATTTTGTACTCTGTGTGTGTGCACAGAGAAATTTCCCAGCAATATATTTTAATATTCAATGTTCTGCCTAAGTTTAAATGGCTTACTTGATTGTGCTTTTGCTGTTTCCCTTAGAAATATTTTTTTACAGTCCAGTACATTTGCATTGTTTAGGACTAAATGAAACATTGTAGGCACACCCCCATGATAGTTTTTTTTATGTACTCCTCCATTCTGTTTAACCAACATTTAATAATGCATATTTCATGAATCAGTGCATAATATGACTTGTTCAATATGCCTGTAAGTAAATGTGGGCACTTTTGACAATCTCAGCTGAAGCGAATGAGGAGCATAACTTCCATGAAAACAGTGCAAGCATGCAAGTTACTTCGGCCAGACAAGTTATTGCTTAATTGCTGAGCAATGTTCACAGATAGTGGTTATACTCCTAGTCTGTATTCAGTTAAACCAGCATTTCATGATAGTGTGAACATGCCTGAAGTCACTTAGGTTTTCTTAGAAAGTTCTCTGTTGGTTTATGTTTTAAAAAAGATTGAGACTTCAAAATATATTTCATAAACTTGAGACAAGGACTGTTGTTAGAACTTTAATGTCTCTGGAACTGGAATGAAGCTTAATCTGTGCATGCATACGCAAATGTATCTAAAAGGCAGAGGTGACCATAATGCATAGTGTTCAGATTGCCTAACATTTTCCTTTTAAAGCTCCAGTTTCAGTTAGAACTCTGCCAGAGTTTAATTATCCGGGATGAAGTTTCCCATCATGAGCTTCAGTCTCAGGCTTAATTGAGTGTGAGCAAGAGTAATCCAGCGTTTTCCAGAAAAAGAGTTAGGAAGAAGAATTGCTATATAAACAAACAAAACCCCTCTTCACAAGTATTTATTGAGAAGCTTTAGCATGTCCATGATTCTGACAACATGGAGTCTTTTGCTGACCTGGAGGAAATCCTCTTAAATTTGGCTGATTAGCATCTGAAAATCTGCGTGTGTGTGTGTATATATGTATGTGTATGTATATGTATATATACACACACTCAGAGGCTTGCTGGACTTGGCAACATGAGCCTAAAGCATTATGCCTCCACAGATCGTATAAATTACAGGCAAGAATGGGTTGGTAACAGCCTCAAAATGTCCTTTTGTGTGCCCCCCTCCAATCCCCAAGATACAGGATATTTATTTAAACTGCATTTAAAACATGCAGTGAAAGAGGTTCCATTATTTGCCTGGGTAGCTTGGTTTACATCTAGAAAGATCTGTTCTAACATTTAATTGTAATCTTCTTCATTATGAATGAAGTTGTTTGCACTTTATCCCAGTCACAGTGGACATAGAGAACAACAATATCACTGTTCTGTTCATACCTTGCACATAACTGAAGACAGTTGTCTTGTGTCCATCCCTAATCTGCCCAAATCCCTAACTTTTCCTCATTAGCCATGTTTTCTAAATCTCATATTTTCATTGCTGTCCTCTTGGTTGTCCAAAACTTGATGCTTAATGGAACAGAATTATTTTATACATCTCTTAAAACAGATTGTGTGCTTTACCTCCATCTAAGTCACTGAGCCCAGCAGTGGGCAGAACTTCTTCCTGCTGTTGTTTCTCTGGCTACTAAAGCCAAGAATAGAAAGCCAGTCTAAGCTGTGGAATCAGGCTGTGGTTTCATGAACTCTCTAAGGAGTGGCATAAACCAGCTGTGCTGCTGAAACAWGCAGTCTTCTCCTCTCCCTCAACTTCTTACAGTGCTACACTCCTTTCCTTCTGTCAGCGCAAGTGTTGGTGTGGCCATGTGGTGAACCTAACTGGAGAGCTTATCTAAATGAAAAGTAATACTACCCACAATTTTTTCCCCTTAGTTAGTTTTAATCAGTATCAGTTCCCTGACCCTATTCACTAAGTAGCTGCACAAACTACTGTCAGAGATCTTTGCTATGGCCACAGCACTTCTGGCTGATGCTGAGCAAGTCACTCAAGCAGAACTTCTTCTCTCTGGTCAGGAAAGGAGCATTTTTGTTTTCTGAGTAAACTGAACTGAGATTCAGGTTCTGTTTTTTTTTATGTAAAGAAGTACTCAGAGATGTGAATAAACCAACAGGAACCAGGTCCTAGATATCTTCAGCTGGATACTAAACAGACTGAGAGTAGCCATCCTGTTTGTAGATGTTAACATATATAATGACGATAGCTGTTGACACATGCAGTAGATGGGGAATAATTCTGCAAAAATAGTATGTTTATGTAATTAAAGAGACTAATATTGCCTCTGCCACAAAAGGTGAAATTAACAGAGACAATTTTTATCCTCTTTTTTTTTTAATTTCAGGTGGTTATTTTCATGGAATTAGTATTTTTTTCCACATTTTTGACTGTGTGATAGGAAAACAAATTACAGGTAATGAATTTACAGTCATCTAACTTAGCACATATTTAACGAATAGATGATGTGTAGGAGCATTCACATACAAATAAGTTTTTGAAACACAGTTATTTTGTTATTAGGAGACATAAAGTCATACTTGGTGGGAGAAATTTTCTACTGTTGTGAGAAATCCACAAGAGCTCCTATGGTATGCTGTGTGCAGAAGTTATAGCTATTATGTTCCTTCTTGTCTTCCCTGCTTTTAACTTATATAAGATTCTCTGGCCTTCCATACAACTGAGGACTGTGGGAATGTACTTTCCAAGAATAGAATTAAAGAGGTCTAAGTAACTGCACATAATAAAAAGCTGGGTTTTGCTCCCATTAAATCTGCAACTCCCAGACAATGGAGTAGGGGTTCCTCTTATTCACTGGTAAGACTGAAAGCGCTTGATACAACAGACAGTAGTTTTAACACATGGAAAAATTGTAATTATGTATTTTCTTCCAGGTCCATCAGTATAACTTCTGGTGCTGTAATGAAAGATTTGTCTAGCTGTACAACTTTAGTCCTACAGGAAATACAGGAATTGCATTACTAGATCAGATGCTTATTACATTTCATCTCCAAAAGTCATCAGAACCTGACTGTGATTAATTGGAATGTATTGGCTCTCATGTCACTAAATTAATGCTCCTATGGACTTATGTGGGACCATTTGGAGTGCAGGATGCAGTAACTTTAATTATGGAGAGCAGCAGCTTGGCCCTTGGCTATGTGTTCAACTTCATGTATCTGTTAAGTTGCAAATTTTATTGCATTACTGCTAAAGGGAGAGGTTATGACTACTGTTTACAAGTACTTCGACTATTTGGAAAATGCCAAGTATCGGTATAAAGGAAGTTTAACTTCCTTCCATGGCATACAAAGTGTTAGAAGGGTCTAATCTGATGAAGAAGGAGAGTTTCTGCTGGAAACATATTAACCAAATGGGCTGATTTGGAATGTCAATGCCAGTGCTTTTTTAAAAAACTCTATCATTCTAGAATTAATATTCTTACACTCYAGCAAAATGTTATAAACAGATTAACTTATTCCCACGTTGAGTCTCAGAACCAGTAGACTAGAATGAAGCCCTCCAACTTTGAAGTTTTCATTAGGATTTAAATGTGTGGAAGATTAAGCCTATGAACTCTTTTCTAAATGGAGAGGGATTAGATTATTAGATACCTTCCTGAATCAAGTCTTTTAGATAGATCGCTCTTCAGGGTAGGTATTAATAGGTATGTTTATGAGCATACGACAGAACTGTCCAGAGGAACCTGCACCAAATCTGAACAAGCCCTGTGAATCAGGCATGCTGAGCAGCAGCATGCATTGTCCCTGGTGGGAAAACATGTGATACAGTTATACTCCTCCCAGTACCCACATTTAGATAGAGCAGTGCCGTGCAGACGTGCACAAACTGGCTCTCATTATCTTGCCTTCATTGCATCCGGAGCTTCTACCTTCAAGTTACTTCACCCAAACTAGCCAGCAAAGCAGTGTAATGAGGAATGGCTGATTAGATGAGCAGTACAGAGTGAGCAGATTGCAACAGCTATGCTGCAATTTGGAAGGCCACATCCCTGTTGCAGCCTATCTATCCTTTGCAGAGCAATACAGAGGTCCCTGAATTAGCTCTGGAAAGGGTAATTTTGGAATTTGGTCAAGGAATAGTCTGATACTATGCTTTTCTCTGTTGTGTGTCTGGATATTTCTGGTTCCCTGTCTCTCGGACAGAGCTTCTGGCCCTGTAGTTCACTCTCTCCCCATTCCCACCCTTGCATTTGGTTTAAGGGAGATGTTTGAGGACATGGGCTAAAGCAGATCAGGGAAATAACATCTGAGTTTCAGACATTTTTGGAGAGAGCTTTTGTGCATCTTTTGACCTGGATCATTTCATTGATCTCATTTACAGTTGCATTAGCACAACTGTGCCACAAGGACAGGAACAAGCGACTGGAAATTTCTGTACCTGGCTTTGCCACTGGAGAAAACATACCATAGGATTGCTTGGCCATTGAAGCGTTCTGCTTCAGTTAATTAGCTCTGCTGAAAGGCTCAGTTAATTAGCACGGGTGTAGAGTAGCTCTGACACAGTTATACTGCTTGCAAGACCTGAGCTARTATCTCTGCACTGTGCTGCAGGTAAAAACAGGCAAGTGATAGAAATGCAGGAGAAATAGTACACCTCCCGGTTTCTTCTGGGGACCTTGGTCCCCCCTGTGATCTTGTCAGTGGTCAGACCTTTTCGTCTCCCTTCAGGGAGACAAGCAGATGGGATGTGCTATAAACCACTTTTACGATACTCTGGGTATTTCTGTGTTGTGTAATGTAGACGTTCACCTTGTTATTAACTCAATTGATAACACAGGCAGTCATCAGTTTCTTCATTTCCACAGAAAGTGTCAGCTAGCATCAGCCAGGTTGGGCTTCAGATAACTCAAGACTGGGCCAGGGCTAGCCAATCTCCCTAATGTTTTAAGCCACACGCTAAAACTTCTGTATGTCCCAGAGCCAGCAGATGCAGCCCACACTGGTCAAGGAGAGGAGCTCGGGGTGCCATTACTGACAGGGCATGGCAAGGGCTGCCCACACAGCTCAGGATGAGCCCCAGGATGGCTCCCGCAGGCCCCAGCCAGCTGGTGGCTCCTGCAGGAGGGGAGACAGCCATCTAGGAAAGTCGCTCATCGGAGCTCAAGCCTCCGAGGGCAACGCACGCCGGGGCAGCGGGCAGGCTAGGCCCCGTCAACCGCCGCCCTGGGGCAGGCTAGGCCCCGCCAACCGCCGCCCTCGGGCAGCCCCCGCGCGCGGGGCAGGTGTGCGGGGCGCAGTCCGCGAGGCAGCCGCCACCAGCGCGCACGCGCGCGGGACGAGGGGGAGAGGGGGCGAAGGAGCGACCC
>NW_020451017.1:213498-267085 GCF_003343035.1 Apteryx rowi
CAAATTGTTCACGGAGCACCGGGTATGAGAGTTTTGCCTGTTTGAGCACCGGCTTCCTTAGGTTAATCTGAAAACAAACGGAGTCGGCTCTACTTACAGTTAATAGACCAAGTCTGCCTATACGGATTTCTTCTCGGAGTAGGTCTGCGAACGGATTAAAAATCGAAACAAAACCCTGGAATAATTAGTTGTGGTATTTTAATATGAGTTACCTCAAAGGCTGCCAGTTGTCTGCAGCAGTTATTTTCAGCTTTTTTTGGTGCTGACTTACTGTGTGTGGACATGTATATAAAGTGTGAAAACAAGTAACTTTATCGATGTTGTAAAATTGATGGAATGGCAGTAAAAGATTATTTTTCTTTTAATACGAAATTTTCATTAATCTTATGGCCTTTCTTAATCCCTCTCCTTACTGAGATTATTTTAAGCAATTAGGCACCTTCTCTTCTCCTTCTGTCCCTTGCCATTTTCCTCTTTTTAGAAAATATGCTCCTTCCCTCCACCCCCACTGCGTGATGGTCTCTTCCCTTATGTTTGTGCAGCATGTCATACCAATAGGTTACTGCTCTAATATCTGTATCATAGAAATTGGAATAAGTTGGTGCTTTGAAAGTAATTTAATAATAGTGCTTTRATAATACTAAGTGTGGGTACTTCTACTCTGATCATTCAAAACAGTCTTTTTGGTGGAAATATCTATTATTGAGGTATAAATTTTGCACACTATTGCATTGAAAAGTTATTAAAGTAAGTTTATTTAGATATGTGGACTAGCTGTACTTATTTAGCTTTGGAGGGATTCACTTCTAGGTTTTTAAATTCATCTGAAACTAATCTGTAGAAGAAACAAATTGTCCTTAACACCTGGGCAGTTTCAATCCTAGAGGAAACTGTTAACAAACAGGAATGTGGAGAAGAAAGGTCTGCATAATCACCGTATCTACAAAAACTTGCTAATGAAATACAAATACTAAATTTTTATAATGCTGACATTTTCTGACACTGTCTTATGGCAAAAAATATCTTGACAAATGTTTAATACATCTGTTTATTTTTTGTATGAATTTAAAAAATAATTCTCTGCATACATCTAAATACACTTAACAAAACAGTTCATTTAAAGAACCAATTTGTGTTGATAAGATTAATTTGTTTCATAAAACACTTTGATATTGCTGATTTGATATGTCATTAGATTCCGGGACAAAACTCTTCAATATTTGTCATCTCTGGTGATTTAATAGGAATCTATTATGTTTCTGTCATCATGTTTTTTTTTTGTTTTGTTTCGTTTTTTACATGTTCTAAAGTTGGAATAGTTAATTCATGATTTGGGTAGAACTTTTGGGTGGTATCACAGTGCTGCACAACTTCTTGTTTCCTAAACTAAAGCCCCCAAATAGTTTTAGTACAAACTAAGACTGTGATAAGGCTAAGTTAAGTAAACTTCGTAATGTAATAGCATATCCAGACAACTCCATAATCACTTCTTAGGTTACCAGTCTGTTATATTGGTCTGTCGGTAATGATGCTCACTGGAGAAGATGATAGTGAAAAGCTCATGTGATACTAACATGAACTTCTTGCGTATGTTCATTGTTTGTCATGTGATAAATCTTGTTTTCATCCATTCCAGTATTCTGAAGTAGCAAATAATTTCGAAAGATCTTAGGGTTTTTTATAATTAGCACTGTAATAGAAACAGCTGTCTGTATATTTCTGAGCTATGACCTAGTTACACTGATGGCTAAAAAGTAGCTTTACATAGACACTAAAAGTGTGTTGTTTATGAAACCATTGAAGTTAAATTCTACAAGGTGAAGTAACTGCAGAAACAGTGAGCAGTTTTTTTATTTTGTCATTTTATGTTTTCACAAATAGTACTTGCCATGCTAGCATCTATAAATAGGACTATTTATTCATGTTTAAAAAAAAAAAAGTAAACCTTAATTGGTGATGAAGAGCATTGTTACTGACAATGTTATTTTATTTGTGGTGGTTGTGCATTATAAGTTTTGTAGAAATGTTGCAGTGTGCTTTTTTCAACAAAAAATGTCCATAAGCTTTATAACCATGAATCTGAGAACTGGTTGTTATCAGAGGCACTAGAATATTGTCTATGGAAAAGTTTGCACTAAAGTGGAAAATTGAGAGAACAATATTTTACATTTATTTGCCTAGAACTGTAGCCTTGAGGAAGTATACTAAGCTTAAAATGGTTTTATTTAGTTGAATTCTTTGACTTATTAGTTAGTGTTAGTTTGTAGCATTGGTTTCTCTTATTGAATAACTCCTGACTACTTATCTATAGCAGTACAACTGTATATTTTACTCCACTATGTTAAGTGTACGAGGTCAGTTAACAAAGGCAATTTGATGCTATGTTGATGAGCACTAGAATGTCCAACTTGCAAGTGTCTGGGTTGTGATGGGAATTAATAGCTCTGAGGCGTCAGCCTGTGACAGAAGCATTAGCTACCTCAGGCTAGAATGTGCAATAGCTGTCATGGAGGGTGTGAAGCTACACAGATTAATCAACAGGCAATTCTGGAATGGAGGTGTATCTTAAGCCCCCAAGAAAGGCAGAGTTTAGGCAACCTAGTCCAGGCTGCATGGAAGTGTTGGTATCAGCTGGAAATGCTCAGCCTGCAGTTTTGTTTTGGAGCCGGATGCTTTTCGCTAGTTATAGTTAGTTCTTCTGAGTGTTTTCTTGTTATAAAGGCCTAAGAATCAGAAGGGGTGTACAGTCTTACCTCATAACATGTGTGAATTAATGTGAGGTAAGTTAATCTCCTGTTGGGGTGTATACTGAGGGAAAAGAGCATGTGCAGAGGCAGTTGGAGTGGAGTAACAGATGTGCTGCAAGTCCCATCCTGACTTATCTTGAGATAATTTATTCTAGTCTCCCCATACCCTAAGATACTATTGGCTTCATATCAGCATGTACTGAACCTTACAGTGAGTTTTTATTTCTATTATTAGCATTGTAATATGAAACTTAGTCATGTATCCTGTATAGGCTTTGTATCCCATTTCTTTGTTTCTTCCATGTCCTTGCACAGACAAGATTTCATGGAAATGCTAGGAAATCAGATAATATGCAAACCATTCTCTAGTAACTTGCTTTATAAAGGTGGCGCGTGTTTTTTTTTGTTTGTTTGTTTGTTTTTTTTGGTTTTAATTTTGCATTCTTCTGGTTGGGCAAATGTATTCAAAATCTTGATGATCCTTCTCCATGAAGAAAGTATTGATACCTCTTTAGATAATTGTAAAAAATCTAGCATCATTTTAAAGGTTTAGCAATGCTTAGGTAAAAGACTCAAGATACTGTCTTTGACTTCAAGTGTGTGTGTGTATAAATTTATTTATTTTTACTTTGAATTAATCTTAGTCCTGCAATAGTAAGTTGCTAAAGATAGGTAGCAGGTTTTTGGCATCTTTTAGGGAATGCCTGTATATTTAACCTATTTAATGTTTAGGCTGGCTTTTGTGAGGTCATGAAAACAATGGCATTTATTACTTTTTGTTTACCGGGTTACATGTTTTCACAGTACTGTAGCATTAGTGTGTACTTGATGTTATGTTTCTAATGGTTTTCCTTCTTTCTTTTGCAAAGTTACTCAGAAGCTAAATAGCTAAATTTCCCAGCATCTCTGTGATCTGGCTTTGAAAATAAAGTATTTTAGTTATCTGGCATCTCAACTGAATCCTCAGAAAACAAGGGAAGTTAGAAAATGATCAACTCAAGAGGACCAGGAGAGAATCCTCATGGTTTCAGTCGCTTGAGCTGGGTTGGAGGCACTGTAATGCTGAAATCTGGTCATGCATATATGCTAGTTTTTATGTTGTAGATTTCTAAACATTGTAAGTGATGTAGTGAAAACAAAGGATTCCCATCTGCTGGACCAGGAAGATTCAAAAAGAAACTATTACAAACCTTGCACGTACTCCGTTTGTCACTGTACTTCCATTCATCCAGTGAGTCCTACGTGGTCTTGGCTTACAAGTCTAAGCAAAATCTGGGCCCTGGGCATACATTTGGAATACAGATTCTCCTTCTGGCACTCCTCATTCAGATATGAGTGTTTTTTAATCACATTCTAGAAAAATGTTGGAAAACATGCAAGCAGATGTCTTTTCACCATTCTGGAAGTTCTTTGGGTTTTGGCTGGTATGCTTTCACCTTTCTGGGATGTTCTTTTGTTCTTGCATGGCCTTGCTATCTGCTCCCTGCATGTTTCTTTGTCTAATACCCAGACCTCCTCTTTTATTGAATGCATTTTTTCTGTAAAAGGGTCCTCACCACTCGTTTAAGAACAGAACATATCACTGGATGAGGAATGTTGCAGATCTCTGCAGTCAATAATGCTGCAGACCCCTTAGTCTGAAGCCAGGGTGCTATTGTAGTTGCATCTGTTTGAAGTAAAGATTGTTAGGATTGGGGTAATTTGATTTCTATGGCTAGGGTCCCCCTATAACACCTCTGCAAAAGTCATTTCAATATAAAGATTAAAGAACAGTAGTCAGGTAATGTGCTTTTACAGTCAAAATGGAACTCACATAATACAGCAAAGCTTGTGATACAGACATACATTGATCTGCCACATTGGGTATAATTTCATTTTTTTTCCGCCTTTGGCAAGTTCAGGTTTCGTACAGGCACCTATAGCAACACATGTTCGATATAGAGTCCCAAGCTTTGAAATATGACTAAAAGCCCCACGGAGGAAGCGATTTTCCAGAATCTGGAATTTAGAAGAGCTCTTTTAGCTAAATGATTTTAATCGGTTTGCTAGTAGAACGAATTCAGGACTTTTTCAAGGAGTTGCTTTGCCAAAAGTGGAACAGATACTCCAACTCTGATCACACAATAGAAATGTAGCTGAAGTAGTATGTTGCATGCTTGTCCGTATTGACCAATTAAACGTGTTTCAAGAAATAATGCAATACTTCTTTGACACAGCCTCTACTTTTTATCATCTTTATCAACAACTTGCTGTCATCATCTTGCTAATTCATTCTAGTGGCCCATGAACTGTGAAGTTGGTTAGATAATTATTTTTAATTATTACTCTAGAGAACTAAGACAGTAACGTACTAGTCAAAGGGGATGTCTCTTGTTTTTTGCTTTTTAGAACACTCATACTAAGTTTATTTAGTGGTAGTGCTCATAGAAATTAATGAAAAATGGGAGCAAAAGCCAGTTCTTAATTCATACCTGTATGTGTATGTTATGGAAGTGGGTAGTAAAGCTTCAAAAGAGGTTTGAAAGGTGTTTTTTCATCATTCCAAGTGAAAACAAAATCACTGCATTTTGAAGTTCTCTGCAAGAGAAAAATTTGGGGTATGCCAGAAGTGTTTTTAATTTAGCTTTGCTCTTTTATTTTTAACTTAATATGAAATTAATTATACACTCTTCCTTTAAATTCACATAAAGCTTCAAACAAGCTAAAAATGTTTCATTTCTGAAATGGTGAATTGGACAAATATCAAAATGTGCTTTTTTCATTCTCTGAAAGAGAAGAAATGGTGAAATTGTGATATCATAAACTGCTTCAAGCTTTGTAGTTAGCAAATTCAATTTCAGTGGTTTTAAGTTTTGTAGCAGCATTAATTTTAGTGCTGCTGACAGATGCCAGCAGCCGTAACCAAGGCTGGATGGCTCAACAATATGTTTTAGGTACCAGGTAAAACATGTCATGTGTGTAAAGCTAAGCTAGCTTGTTTTTTTTTTTGTTTTTTTTTTTCTCCTCCTCTCATATCAGGAAGCCAAAAGTACCTTTTCTTTTTATTTTTTATTTTCTTCTTGTTTCTGGAAATATGCATTATTAATCAGAAAGAGGTGTGGGTTTTTTGTTTTTTCAGAAAATAGCTTTTGAAAAAGAGCAGTTATTAGCAACTAAAATAAACAATCAATGTTTCAGTATTAAAGCAAATGATGTTTTGTTTGCAATTTAAAGTATCGAGGTAGTTACGATTTGACACATTGTTCATTGATTTCCTCTCATCCTCTCCCCTTGCCCCCAGTCAAATTCTAATCTGGTGTGTGTGCTTTTACATAAAACAAGAAGTTCATAACACCAAAATGTGATCAGTAGCCATGGCTATTTCCCTAGGAAGTTATGTGATATAGTTATGCTTTGTGGAATGATGCACTTTATGAATCAATTTTTTCCTCCAAAATTGAGCCACCTGAATGTCTGATGTATAAATGTACTTCCAAATACAGTATATATTATTATTTAAATGCAGATAACTTTTTTCCTTGGTCTCCCCCCCCCCCCCCTTTGTGCTCACCGGATTGTAGGTGGTCAAGAAGCTAGGAATTTGAGCTCTGACTTGTATGTGCATAGGTTTTGTACTGTAGCAGTTCTTACATTGCTCTGTCTACAATTGTGAATATGGATCCCATTATTCAATATTGGGCATCTCCCAGGCATTACCTCAATCATGCAAACATAGGCCTGATCTCTGCTCTTTCACTGAGGTTTGATTTTCTTTTAAGCTCAGTATTTTTGTCCCAAGTATTGGGTGCACGTGCAGTTTGCTTCTATTTCTACATCTATATTGGTATAAAATGCTTTTAATTTTTTTGTATTTTGTATTTTTTATTTTTTCATATTGTTATGTAGAGGGAATGGACTCTTAACAGTAGAGGCAGAGGCAAAGCTTTTGGTTTTAGGTGAACTTGGATGTCTACTTAATGTTAAGCACATACATTGCTATGGTTGTATGAATGTTAGTGGTTTGTCTGGAAGAGGATAACTTCTTGAAATGTGTTGCCAGCACTCTAAGTAACACATTCAAAATCTCTAGCCTGTAGATAAAGCAAGTTGTGCTTTGGTCAAGTTGAAGATCAGCTAACACATGCTAAAGTACAGCTTGCCTTATCTTCTTGTTAGTGTTTTAGAATGTGTTAGTTCATGTTTACTTTAGGAAAGAAAGACGCTTTGTGACAACCTAGTGAGGACAAGTCATTGTGCTTGGCTTTCATGTTATTTTTTTATAGGACAGGACAATTTATAGTTTTGGTGCATACTTCTATCCATCTGTATATTAGCATAGATTTAATAAAGCACCCCTGAAACCCTTTAAAAGGCTTGCACTAACACATCTAGGCCTAGACTGTGAATTAAATCCATGCTTATGCCATAGTTCCAACTTTTATTGTGTCCCTGGTTAGTTATTTGCAGGTCTAAAGTGAAAGTTGATTTTATTAATTCTCAGAAGAGCCTCGGGTTTTAAGGAGATCAAGTTCATAAAAACTCTGGTAGTTTGGCCTTTCACACAGGTGTCTGTAGACTACTGTCTGTCACTACTGTCATTTAATTATGATTTGCACCCTTGCTTATTCATAACTCTGTTGCAGATCTTGCCAGTCTCTCAACTCATTCATCAATTGATGTAATTATTAGAACTTTTCTTATGTTAACTTATCTGATAGGTGAAGCCCTGTTGGATTTTATGCCTATTGCCACCTTTAACTATAGCTTTATCAGATGCCTGGTAAATATACAATGTCACAGATTTCACTTGATGGAAACTCTTTGGTCAACTTCATTTTGAGAGTTGCATATGCTCTACTTAAACTAATCTTGCACATTATGCTATTCAGGATATGTTTGAAAAGAGGCCATGTCTATGTGGAATCCTTTTACAGAAAAATTTTATTAAGGAACATTGAAAACATGCTTCTGTAAGCATCACTGGTGTTTTGCATGACATCTGAAAAAGCAATAGTTCAGTGATGTGTGTGTTTGAATATTTAAGAATTTGCAAAACTGTCCATGTCTTTAACCAAAAAAAAAAGCAGTAATGGAACAACACAGGTTAGGCTGGTTGAGGGATATGCAGAGTTTGCTGACTACATTGTTAAAGTTGAAAGCCAGTGCTATATAATTACAAATGAATAGTTTACCAACTCTAATTGTGGGGAGCAGTGGTATGGGGTGTGGGTAAATCAATATTTTGCATCTTACTCTAAAAGTGATAAAAGTGTCACTGAGAAAATTCAGTTTCATAAATATTGCACAACTCATTCTTCATCTGTGAAAATGCCTGTCCTCCATGTATATTAAACTAACAGTAGCTTTTAATAAAAGGACTGCACACAAGTTATTTATTTATTTGATTTGCAGTCATGGTCGACTTTTTTTAAACTTTAGCAACTGATCTTCTTGCTTTTAGATTTGACTTTAGCAACACAGTTGTTCTTTGAAGTAGCTGCCAGAAAATTTCATAAGCTGTGAGAAAGTCTGTGGGGCAGCAGCAGTCAGGACACACTACTGATGTGGCAAGAGACCAAAATTCCATGACAGATTTCAGAACTTGGCAGCCCTACTTTTGTAGTAGGACAACTGTCTTAACTGTAACTTTCTGTTCATTAAATTCAATGGATTTTAAGTTTACCCCTAACTTTGATTATGTGTGTTTCCTGTTCATATTGAAAATGCACACCTGGTAAAAGGTATCTGAAGGAAGCTGGCAGTTTGGTACCTGGGAACTGATAAGGTGTCAGGATTATAAGGGAACACAGAGGTTTTTTTAGTAACTAGGAAGTGGTAGTGTTTCATAATAGAAAAATGTTATCCTTTTATCTTACGCCCTTTCTGAGCAGATAGGTCATTATTATTTTTCAGATAAATATTTAAACCATTCTTTGTCTTGATATTTGGTACCTTGAACATCTAACTGATGGAGCATGCGAGCCTGCTGTTTACTGTTCAGTTGAGAAGTGCTTTCATGGTTAACAGTTTCTTCTTTTGGACAGTGCATTGTATATCGGTATCCTGCTGGAATGAATGGGGGATATCATACTTTTGTGGTGGCTGAATGCTTGGCCTTGCAACTTCACAAACCTTCAAAATGTGAAACAAACACCTGTCTGCAAACATAATGATACCAAACTACTATTAACAGTGGATGTCTTTCTGGAACATGGTTATACAATAGTTAATATCCCTTCCCGCCCCCCCCCCCAAATGGCAATTCACAGATATACAGTTGCATTCTGCGCAAGAGCTTTGTTATAGTGAAGCTGTCTATTCACCTATTCATTTACTATTAAGTGATGGGTGGTGAAATGACCCTCTTTATACCAGCTTCCTGTGTGTGGTAAACATGCAAGCATAAATAATTGTCACTTTTTTCATCATTTCCTTAGAGATTTTATTCATACCAGTATACTATGTTATGTGAAAGTAAACTTAAATACTTAATTTCTAACTCCTTAGGTAAAGATGGAAAACTCTTCATTTTTGTTTGCTAGACAAGTACTATATTGAGGATTCTAGAAAAGTTCATTGTCTCATTCTAAGGATTATTATTATTTTTTTTAAAACTGGAATGTAAAACAACTTCTGGAAGCAGTGTTCCAGGTGCTCGCTGTGGCCTGTATCCTGACCATTGAAACAGATTTTTGCCTCTCTTGCTGGGGTGACTTTTTTTTTTTTTTTTTTTTTCACAACACAAGTTGTGAAACTTGAGTATTGATGCAATGGAACTACAACCCTTAACTCTCTTTTGTAAAAATAAAATTATTTCTCCTTATCAATATGAACAGAGGAGCGCAACTATATAGGAACTTAGTGTTTTACACTTGCTTTTTTTCCCCACCAATTCATTTCTGTTGAAAACCTGTGTTAAATTGGTAAAATCGTTTTATTGCATGCCCATTTATATTGAGTTGAGTATATTGGCTACAGATTCTTTGATAGAAGTATGGCTGATTTTTTTACAGTGCCACTTAGTTAACTATACTCGGTTTATAAACAGATACAATTTGCTTGGGCGTAATATAAGTTTTTGTGCCAATCAAATAACATGACTCAATGGAATATGAAGCCAGATATATTCAGAATAGAACTAGTAATGGAGGAAGTTGGTCACTAGAATAACTTGCTGTTATTTATGGTGAATTCTTGATTCTGAATTCATGAATGATACAAATACTGTTTCTTTAAAAAAAAATCCTGACACAGCAAAACCATGGCAGAGCAGTTCTGTGACCTTTTTATGTAGCAAATCAAGCTTGCTTATAATGTATTATCTACTTTTTAGTTGTTCATCTATTCTGATGTGTTCTTAAATATTTTTGATGGATAAAATACTTATCCAATAGCATCTGCTGAGATTACTTTATGAATGGAACTGAGGTCTTAACAAGTGAGACTTTAAAATCTGATATACTGCAGTCTAAAGCTAGCCATATGATCAGATATTCTGAAGAGAGAGATTTTGTTAAAATTATCAGTTATTAACTCTGTTACTTGTTAATTTGTGTATGTTATGGTATTTGGCTTATTTAAAAATAGTGACATGTTTTATGTTAGGGTATTCTGCATGTTTTTTTTGATTACCTAGAAAATAAATCTTTCCAAGCATAAGAGAACTCTTTAAAATACTTCTCTTTTGGGTGTCAAAGAAAGAAGCAAAAGACAAATATATGTGTTAAGCTGTGATGAAAAAGAGAAATCAACATGTTGCTTAGTCTACCAAGTGCTCATTTGTTTACTAAAGGCAAAAGTAACTTTTGTTTTGTCCTATGTCCTTCCCTGCTCCTTCTCTCCCCCACCCAGTCGTCTTCTTCCCCCAAACATTTGTAAACAGAAAACTAACTTAAATGTCAAATTCAGTTTCATTCCCTACATTTCCTAGTTTAGTAAAATTACTTCTATGCCAAAAATAACATGCTGATTGTTATGACTTTTTCAGTACAAAAGTAGATTTTAGGCCAAATATTAAGAAGCTCTGAAAAACTTGTTAACAGTGCTAGGTCGATCATATGCATATTAATGTTTCTGAGTTGTCAGATATATCTAGAATTGTGTAACAGCCTTTCTTAGTTATATATGGCTCACATCCTTCATTGAAGCTCATTTGCTTTTCTTTCTGGCATTGAGGAGAAAAACTAGCTTTACAACAATTTGCTGTACATTGCAAAGTAAAGTTGAACTCTTAACGTGGCGGGGAAAAAAAGCCTGTTTTATTGGCTCGATCAGATGGCGGCTTCAAAGGGATCAGAGTATGTGCCTTTCACCAGGAGATAAGGTTGGACAGTGTAATGAGTCTAGGTTTGTTAGTCTCCTTCCTTTCCATCCTTTGAGATCCCTTTTGGCAATCTGATGCCTGACGAATAAGCAAGGTGAAAGTTTCCGTTTCTTCAGTACTTTTAATTTTAATGTGCTGTCAGGTGACCCACAACAACTTTGGATCAAACATGTTAACCTCCTGAATCTATTTTGTTGTCTTAAGAGCATGTTGGTTGTTAGTTCCTTGTTCCTTGTCCCTTACTCTCTGAATCTGTTTGTTAGTTTCAGCAAATTTTATAAAAATTTAGATGTCTTAAAGATAGCAAGCTCCCTATGAATTAAATGAAAAAATTATGTAGGAAAAAAATTCGTATAGAAAAGGCTCTCAGATTGGAGCCTTCAGTAAGGAAAGGGCTGCAGTGTGGGGCTCAGCAGTTACTTGATCTGTTTTGCCTGCAGGCAGGGTAACAAGTGAGCAGGTGCCTGACTTGGACTCAACAACTACCAGTGTTCCCTCACTTTATGTACCCTGATGAATGGCTGTCCAAGAAGAGAGAGGGAGTGGTGGTACTGAAGCATACTGGAGAGTCAAAGGCTTGGCATTGGGAAGCAATGGAGAAGAAGAGCTCAGGTTTGGAGAGATGGCAGCTTAGGACTGTAAAACAAAAACCTGTAGGAAAGCCAGCTTTGCTAGCTGTGTTGTTCACAGACCAATTTGTTTCCATCATATTCACCACCTTTCTCACAATTTATTCTCAAGAACTGTGATCTTTGTTTTATTCAGTGTTGTACCTAGCCATTTTTGTGAAGATTAATTTTTTTTTTCTTTCAAGTTTCTTTGGTTTTAGAATTGAAGATTACGTCAGCTTGGTCTCTGTTGTTAGAAGAGGTTAAAAACGTATCTTGCTTGTAATAGCATCTGTAGTAAGAGAACTTGCCAGGATATACCTGATAACTCATGGGTAGACTGATGATGGTTTGAAGCAAGTGTGTGGTCAGCCCTGGTTCCTGGTTATAGCTGTGGATTTTATACAAAGCTGTAGGTTAAAGCAGTGACATGAAGGCTCAGAATCCAAATTCTGATCGTTCTAGCTGAGCAAATGAAAAACTAGCTACCTGACTTAAAAGAGATCATGCTACTAGACCCCTAAGCACAGTGAATGCCTTGGCCAACCAAGGTCTATATAAGTGCTGAAGGAAGAATGTGCAGACTAGGAATGTCCACAAAGGGCATTTAAAGATATGTAGCATGCACTGAATTTTTGATTCTGCTATTTTTGGAACTTGCATATTTGTTTGATATACATATAAAATAATTAACCAATTATGAAATGCATGATAGTCACAAAATGGCAGTTTACCAATGAAGGATACAGTGTGTAACTGATTTAAATATAAGGGAAGGTCATAGACTAAAGTATTTGGATATCAGTTGTTGGACAGTTACGCTGTGTGCTTTTTGGAGAGTGGCGTAGAGTTACACTTGCTACTTACCAGACTGCTCTGAATAAAGAAATTTGCGTAACTAATACGTTGCCAAGTTGTGCACTGCGCAAAGCTAAGTGAGTCTGGTCCCTGGAAGAGATGGGATTAGTAGTATGTGATCACCCTGGCATGCCTTTAGCATGCAGTAGGACAGAGTGACCAGTGGCAGCAGTAGACACTGAAAGAGGTCAGTAATACGTTACCAAAATATTCAGTAATAACCAAATAATTTGAGTAGTTAGATGTATTGTAGTTGATGTATATATAGTAAACTGTAGTTACCTGAAATAAATGTTCTGCAGACTTAAGTTTCTAATAATTATACCTGCTGCATTGCTGGTGTTAAGACATGGCAATTTTCTAGTGGTGGATAATTCTTGCAATACAAAAATTTCAGTTTTCGCTTCATACTTAGAGTATGAGTTATCTGACAGTGTGATACATTAAGATAGCATGTTGAATTTGAGGATCTATTTCTTAGTGTGCTGAGCTACTTGCTCACTCCTCTTAGTGTGTTTGGAATTTTTTTCATAGATGTCTGGGTATAAGAAAAAGAATTCCTTATCTTGAAAACAATTAAATACTGAAATAGGTTGCCCAGAGAACTGTTGGAGTCTTCCTCAGTGGAAATACTCAAGATTTGGCTTGATGGGATCCTGGATAACCTAATTTAAAACCCTGCTTTCAACAAAGGTTGGACCAGGTGGTTTCCAGAGGTCCCTTCCAACCTAGGCTTTTTTATGATTCTGTGATTTAGTTCATGTATAGCTATGTTTTTCTATAATATTGGTGATAGCTTAATCCTATAAAAATAACATGAATCTTGTTAAAATAGCAGATTTTGACAGACTTTGTTCTGCTGAAAATAAATGTGGGAAATAAGTTAGTCCACCAGTGCAAATCTTTACCACCACTCCACGGTACTGTTACTATAGGAGTTGACCTGTTGTTCTGTATCGGAGAAACAGCCATAATGCTAGTATTAGTAATTATTCTTATTTATATGAGTGTAGAGTCCAAAGTGAAGAAAGAGCTCTCAGTCAGGTTGTCTTCTATAGGATTTTGCTTGACATATAACAACCTGATAAAGCAGTGTTTAAAAACCTTGTTTCAAAGATAGCCAGAAAAGTTAACCAGCTGTGCCAGCTACTTTTTTTCTTCATTGGTTATATGTAAATCAAATGATGAATACCTGACTGAAGAGGAATTTGTCACTGAGTATGTATCTTTATGTTGCAAAATGAACTGAGTGTGTTAAGATAAACTTATGAATGGCAGATATATACTTTCAAGACAGTTGGAAGTGATCAAAGCCTGATTTGTTTTGACTTTATTATTAACCAGGCCTTTTTGGACTTCCTACGGCAATCTTTTTCTTGCTTTTGTCAGACAGTTCATTGCAGAAAACATTTAAAAATCAATGTAAGCTTGTTAAATTCTTTGTAAGAGTATTCCTTGTAAGAGCAAGAAGGGCTTCTTCAAATACATCAGCAGTAAGAGGAAGACTAGGGAAAATGTGGGCCCTTTGCTGAATGGGGTGGGTGCCCTGGTGACGAAGGATGCAGAGAAGGCAGAGTTACTGAATGCCTTCTTTGCTTCAGTCTTTACTGCTCGGGCCAGCCCTCAGGAACCCCAGACCCTGGAGGCAAGAGAGAAAGTCTGGAGAGAGGAAGACTTTCCCTTGGTGGAGGAGGAKTGGGTTAGAGATCATTTAAGCAAACTTGACACCCACAAATCCATGGGCCCCGATGGGATGCACCCACGAGTGCTGAGGGAGCTGGCGGACATTATTGCTAAGCCACTCTCCATCATCTTTGAAAGGTCATGGAGAACAGGAGAGGTGCCCGAGGACTGGAAGAAAGCCTGTCACCCCAGTCTTCAAAAAGGGCAAGGAGGAGGACCCAGGCAACTACAGGCCAGTCAGCCTCACCTCCATCCCTGGAAAGGTGATGGAGCAGCTCATCCTGGAAGCCATCTCCACGCATGTGGAGGAGAAGAAGGTGATCAGGAGTAGTCAGCATGGCTTCACCAAGGGGAAATCATGCCTAACCAATCTGATAGCCTTCTGTGATGGAATGACTGGCTGGGTAGATGAGGGGAGAGCAGTGGAYGTTGTCYACCTAGACTTCAGCAAGRCTTTTGACACTGTCTCCCATAGCATCCTCATAGACAAGCTCAGGAAGTGTGGGTTAGATGAGTGGACAGTGAGGTGGATTGAGAACTGGCTGAATGGCAGAGCTCAGAGGGCTGTGCTCAGTGGCACAGAGTCTAGTTGGAGGCCTGTAGCTAGCGGTGTCCCCCAGGAGTCAGTACTGGGTCCAGTCTTGTTCAGCTTCTTCATCAGTGACCTGGATGAAGGCACAGAGTGCACCCTCAGCAAGTCTGCAGATGATACAAAACTGGGAGGAGTGGCTGACACGCCAGAGGGCTGTGCTGCCATTCAGAGAGACCTCGACAGGCTGGAGAACTGGGCGGAGAGGAACCTCCTGAAGTTCAACAAAGGCAAGTGCAGGGTCCTGCACCTGGGGAGGAATAACCCCATGCACCAGTACAGGTTGGGGGTTGACCTGCTGGAAAGCAGCTCTGCAGAGAAGGACCTGGGAGTGCTGGTGGACACCAAGTTAAGCATGAGCCAGCAGCAATGTGCCCTTGTGGCCAAGAAGGCCAATGGTATCCTGGGCTGCATGAGGAAGAGTGTTGCCAGCAGGTCGAGGGAGGTGATTCTCCCCCTCTACTCAGCCCTGGTGAGGCCCCATCTGGAGTACTGCGTCCAGTTCTGGGCTCCCCAGTACAAGAGGGATGTGGCACTACTGGAGCAAGTCCAGCGAAGGGCCACAAAGATGATTAGGGGACTGGAGCATCTCTCTTATGAGGAAAGGCTGAGAGAGCTGGGCCTGTTTAGCTTGGAGAAGAGAAGGCTGAGAGGAGATCTTATCAACGTGTACAAGTATCTGAAGGGAGGGTGTTGAGAGGATGGGACCAGACTCTTTTCAGTGGTGCCGAGCGACAGGACGCGAGGCAGTGGGCACA
The DNA here is from genome assembly GCF_003343035.1 of Apteryx rowi. Classification (NCBI taxonomy): domain Eukaryota; kingdom Metazoa; phylum Chordata; class Aves; order Apterygiformes; family Apterygidae; genus Apteryx; species Apteryx rowi. The sequence continues at coordinate 229,044 of NW_020451017.1, forward strand.
AACTGAAACACAGACACTTCCATCTGAACATGAGGAAAAACTTTTTCACTGTGAGGGTGTCAGAGCACTGGAAGAGGTTGCCCCGAGAGGTTGTGGAGTCTCCTTCTCTGGAAATATTCAAAACCCACCTGGATGCAATCCTGTGCAATGTGCTCTAGGTGACCCTGCTTGAGCAGGGGGGTTGGACTAGATGATCTCCAGAGGTCCCTTCCAACCTCAGCGATTCTGTGATTCTGTATGCTATCTAGCCTTTCAAATTTTGCCAAGGAAATTCTGTGGTGTAGTGGCTCAGAAAATAGTGCTAAGGGCTGTGTCATCATGGTGATGTCTGTGTAATCAGTGAAGTGTGTATAATGCATCAGAAAACCTCAAACTTTAACCCAATCTTTAGAGATTTTACTGTTGCTCTCTTTTTTTTTTGGGGGGGGGGGGGAATGGAGGGGTGGGGAACCAAGACAGTTATTCTAGCATGTAAAGAGTCATTTAGTAGGGAAAAATTGTTAACCAGATGAGTGCTCCTCTAAAGTAAAAACCTTCTCTTTACCTGCTGTATTGTTGCTATAGATTAGGATTTTTTTCTTCTTTTTATTGTTTCACATCTTCTTTCTTTGCATCTAGATCAACTATACTTTTTTCTTTCCTTTCCTTTTTCACCTAGCACCTAACCACTGTAGGACCTGTCACTGAAATTGGGGATGGGGTGCTTCCATTCTCTTTGCCTGTGAGAAGAGATGTTTAATATAGATTTTTTTTTTTTCTACTTTTTCTTGACTTTCTAGAACACTAGCAGCTATCATGGACCATATTCAAACGTATAGCACTGCTTCCGGCACTGACATTGCTGTCACCTTTCTGTATTGATAGCTAGACTAATAATTAACTCCTGTCTGCACAATTACAAATATAGTAATTGAGGTGACAGCTTCCCTTGGTGAGGAATGGGAAAGGATAAAAGACCTCCCAAACAGGCTAGCTCTAAAATAAAGGAAGCCCGTTTTAAATGTTTGTTATTGCCAGTTAGTCCATTTTCTAACAAGCAGGGAATGCACAGGATTCATATCAGGTTTGTTCTCAGCAATAAGAGCAAACTTTCTAAATTAGTACACATCTCAGGTGTTTTGGAAACACCACCTTTTGTCATTGTTTGTGAATGTGCTCCTCATTTCCCAATATTGAATTATTACTATTTGATTAATGAGGTTTTTTTTTTGACTCTCCGCATTCAGTTTCAGTGGAGTGGAAGGGTGCAGTGAGACACACTCATGTTTTCTGTTTGATGGCGTAGATCTTCTGCTCAGTGGTGCAAAAGAGTGGGCCAGTAGTCTTGAGTTCTTTGAACTGCTCGCTTCAGAGGAAAGCTGTTGTGCCCTAGCACAGCCAGAACTCATTTCTAGATTCAGTTTTAAAGCCTAGTATGTTGTTCAGCTTGCAGTATAGGAAAATTGATGGCATTGGAAGCAAATAGTGCTCTGAGATTTGGATTTCCAGAAACAATCATCAGAGGAAAGTGGCCAGCTGAAACTGACTGACTTTTTTCAAAAATTCAGAATTCCTGTTTTACTAATAGAAATAGACAGTTCTCTGCTTTTTGCTCCTAAGCTGTCTCAGTTGGCTGTAATATGACAAAGTTAATTTGATCTTTTCTTCTTTTAATTTCCTTTAATTTGTCTATCAATGTTATTCCAAAAGATATGCATCTCTTTTGCTTGTAAATATTTTTAATCCCTTCTTTACTGCACTTGGAATGGRAGTTGTATTTTGACCCTGAATTCCTGAGACTTGATATCAGTGGATTTGATGGAGAGATCTGATATAACCTTTTGGCTAGTGGCTGGACTCATAAATTTAGGAAAATGAGCTACAGCCTGATAAGGAATTGATTTTTACTTAAGCTGCTTCGATCTTGYGCTCTCTTTGCCCTCAGAACATTTGATTATTACTGTTAAAATAATATTTTTATCCCTATGGAACAAATTACAGCGTGACTTCTCTGATTCAGACTTACTCAAAGTATGCATAGTCAATCTACCGAGTACATGTATCTACAAAAATCTTTCTTACAAGCTTAGTATACCACAGTGTACTTTGCTAATTTAATTTTCTACCTCTTTTGCAATATTGTCAGTTTTTTCCTCAACACTTTAGTCATATTCATTTAGCATAAAGGCTTTTTTATGATAGGAAGAGGATAGCTTGGTAAACTTGGATACAAAAGTGTGATTAGAAATTTGGAGTGAGGGAATGAAGAGTGCTTCTCAGAAGATTGTAATTAATGTGGTCATTGATAGTTGTAATTATGTTACTGGGTAGAATTGCCAWCTTTATTCTTCAGAGGTTTTCATTTCCTTCCTTTTGGGGATGGTAATAGGGTGGAGTTGTGGAGCTGGTCTGCAAGGGTTAAAAGTGAATGCTGACATCATGCACAGAAGGTAATGCATGTGTCTGGTCACTGTCGGTCAGCTGTATGCGTACTACATGCTTGAGTAATGTTGTAGAAAAAGATAACCAATTCAGCAATAAGAGAACACCAAATAATTTAACAAGATGTATCCAGCTCCTTACCAAGCTGTGCAGGTGATAATATTTGAGATTGATTAGGGCTAAAAAGCAATGTTGTCAGGGAAAACCTTCAGCCTCAGCACAAAATCATGCTATCAAATATTTATGAAGGGAAACTGACAAAAGATGCCTAAACTTCAAAGAGCATTAAGAAAAAAACCCTTGCATTTCACAGCAATTGATGGTCTATATTTAGTAAAATATACTTTTTTTTTTTTTTTTTAAGTGGTGTTAGTAGGGATCTGTATAAAATAAGTACGTCACCCATCCTAAATCCTTTCTTTCTGGCTCTGATCTAGTTCATTAGGAAAAAACTTTCGTCGTTTTAATGATACCAGATAACCCCCCTCTGCTGTCTTATCTACTCTAATTTCTTCCTCTTCCTCTCTCTGCATTGATTTCATATTCTTGTTAGTGTTTGCTTTGTTCCAACCCATTGCATTATGCTTTTACTCATAGTTTGTTTCATGGCTGATTTGCTTTTCTATTTGGAACCCCTTATACTCTTCAGGTCCTACATTAATCATTGGTTCAATTAGTCCTATCAATTCTGATTTATTTTTTCATCTGAACATTATCTGATCTAATGCTTTCTAAGATTGATAGAAAGGGAATTTTTTTTTCATGAATGCAGTAAGAACAAGACAAGGAGGCATTCTCTTTTTCTGTTTTTAACTCATGGTTTTGAACTGCTTGCCAGCCAGTGCTGTGCTATGAAGTTCTCTTAGCCTTCCCTTTCAAACATGCTGCTGTGCTTCTCGTTGTTTGTTGGCTTGCAGATTCAGGATAGGCAGCCAGCCTGTCTGTAACTGCATTCAATCCCTAACAGACCTCTGCTACCACTTTGACTAGTTTTGCATATGGCATTTATTTTTAAGATTCTTGTTCCTGTCATATTGCTTCAAAAAGGGCTGTAGCTACTTCCTGAATTTAACCCTGATGAAGGTTACGTACCTTGCATATCAACTTCAATGAACTTTTGGCTGGATTTGACAGTTACTAAATTTCTATTACATGCTAAAGGTGTCCCCCGCCACCCCTTCATATTTTTGAGAGACTAACTTACTTAGGTGAAATTCTGGGTTTTATTAGTAGTAGAAAAGTGTATGTGGCAGAGGCCAGAGTTTGGTTCCAAAGATCAGCTGCAGGTTGAGTGCATTCATCATGTGTAAATACTGATGTCACGTTCAGAAAGCTCTTGTGGGCAAGCAGACCGCTTACATGGTCATGATAAGACACATTTTGCACTAGAAAAGCAATTAAGATTAAATAAACTAAACTGAGTAATTTTTAGAGGTGTGATGTAGGGTAGGCAATCTGGAATAAAGGTCATTATCTTTGTTACTGATCTCAGCATAAGCTTAAATATTAGGAATCTATATAAAGGTTTAGCTAATAGCCTTTAAAATAAAGTAGCTGATCTAAATCAGTTACCAAAGCAAAATAAGCTTGACAGTATTGCTTGAAGTATTCATTTCAATTTAATTTCTCCTTTAAAGCTCTTGAGGCAATTCAATGTTTTCAGGTAAACTGACTGTTTTGTCATTGATTTGGCATATCACTTGCTTTTGGTTGATTAACTAATCCTAAGCAGAACCAGAACATAGTATTGTGTTTTCAAGCAATTTTTGTTTTGATACCTCTCCTTTAAAATACATTTCTAGTTTATTACAGGATTGTGAAAGAAACAAGAAAGAAAGCATTAATAATTCTGGACTTTTGTCCTCTTTCTCAGTCCAACTGTATTGTGATTATAGTTCTGATTTGATAAGGTGCTACAGTGCACTCCCTCTTCTCTTCCAGCCCTTGCATGTTATGTTTTGAGGAATTTGCCTTTTGGGAAGCATTACTTGTTACCACTGCCATGTGAAGTGCCTAATGGTGGGGGAACCTGGAGAGATTTGTTGGATCTCACCACTCTAAACAACTTCTCCATTTTGCTCCTGTTTCAGTATAAAGCAGCAAAGCTGGCACTGTGCCTGCATTCCTCTGTAATCAGTTGCCACAGCATGCTAAGATTGCTTTGAGGGAAGTGGATAAATATTTTACCTGCCAGCCAGGAATACAAAAACTGAAATAGGGAAGGATTGGGGAATGTAAGATCTATTTGGGAAAACTTGATTTTGTGTGTGTGTGCGTATGTATGTTAAAAATGCTTGGCACCATTTCTCATATTAACTGATTTGAGACTTAAACCAACCTCCAACTCTAAAACCCTCAAAAATATCAACAGTTGAGCAGATAATAAACTTGTGTTCTAAAACAAGGAAGTTGTTTAATTCTGTGAATTAAACCAGTCTTGCTGTGCAAGGTAATATAACAAGCTTTTAAATATAAGGTTCATGAGACTTGTTACTTCAGGTGGCAACAGGAAGCTTTATTATAAATGCTCAAGTGCTCATTAGTTGGGCAGCTGCATTAAAAACAAATGAACAAAAAAAACCCATAAGTGGGCTTGAATTATTTGTGAAGGCACTATTTTTTGTTGGGATAGTTGGGGAAAAAAAAAGGGTTGGGGGGTTATCTCAGTCAAAAGAGCGAGTAGGTCTTTACCAAGTCACCTTTCCAAAGTCATGCTCTACCCTGCCCCGGCTTACTCCCCTTAACTTCACAGTCATGAGTCACCTGGCTCCATCCTGTTCTCTCTGATTGCAGGCCATCTCCCTTCTGACTTCTACCCTGTTTCACCATTGCCAACCTCAGTGCTGATTACCCCGTGCCTTCCTGTTTATTTGGGGTTGGGCATCAGCTCTCAGAACAGCACGTGCTTCTCTGCAGGTGATTTGTAGTAACTGTAGTGGGCAGACTTGCCTCTTTGCCATTGCCATGAATTAGAAGTTTGCACAACTAAGCAAAATAACTATATCAGTTCGGTAGCTTCATGGCAGAAGCTTTGACTTAGGTCTGTATGACATGTCTGGCTCAGTATTCTCGCCTGTCCTATGTTGAGGAAGGGCAGCAAGGCCTTCTGCCCCGTGCATATCAAAGGTGGTGTTCCCAATGTGTCTGTGTGCTCCAGAGCAGCTAGCTGCTGCTGTTGAGTTGTCCAGCCAGCCAGCACCCGCTGGCTAGCTAGGCTGCTGAGTGGTGTTGTATGCTGACCAGGTGACTGAATTTTGATTGGAGGCTAGATTAATTATTTTGTTGAAAGGAAGAAACTGACCAAAAGATTGCTGCTGTTCCATATGCTGTGGAGGGAAGAAACAGAGTGCCTGTTTTAAAGTTTTGCAGTGTGCTTTCCTTGAGGTACATTATGCTGTGCTTGCTAGGTGCTTGTGAATTTTGTAGAGTGATGGGAAAAAAAATTGCCTAACAAGGATGTAAAGATATAAATGTTTGGATTTCTTTGGTCTAAAGCATGCACTGTTTAAATGATGATGGAAAAGCAGAAAGCATGGATTGTTTGCAAGATGGGACATGTCCTGTCACATTTACAATACATTTTTCCTCACTGTGTGTAGGAATTATTTTCTTTTAAAATGTGCAAACCCTAACATGTGCAGGGATTAGAAAAATTGCTAGCCATTTTGGGTGGCAGTGCTGTTCTTTTTGTTTTGTTTTTCCTATTCTCTTCATGCAAGAAGGACTTGTGTGAGAGTTGTATGCAGTTAGTGCCACTACAGACAATTTGATCTTGTTAGAAGATAATAAATTGATGTGATCCTAGGTGTATTGAAATCTCTGCAACAACCAAACAACAAAAAAAGAGGTGTGCTTTAGTAAGCTTAGAATATAAATTTGTCAGATAATCATAAACAGGGAGGGAGATAAGATGACGATACAGATGAAGGAGCAGAAAACTTCCTTCATGAGAATTGTTTACAAGTGCAGATGTTCTTACGGCTGGCTCCTTGTGTTCTGTTTGCTTTTTCTTCTTAACAGCTTGCAAAACAGTATGCTGTAAACTTTCTTGAGAAGTTGTTCTCCCACTGCCCCTTCACATGGCAAATAGTTCAAACATAGACACCCTCAGTTTTGCTAATCTGAATATGTAAACCCACAAGTTATGGTCAAAGTAGTAGGAGGTGCTTTAATTTCATCACATTGTTTAGCTTCTGGCTATGAGTTATGAGACTTTTTTGCAACATATTTGCAAGCTCTTTCCTGTGGTTTTAGAGGTAGAACTTTCTTCATAATTATGTCAAATAAAATGCTGAATTTTGAGAGATTATTAGATAGAATCTTCTGATTTTGTGTGGTTTTGGACAGTCCCAGAGGATAAACTGAGTATAACTGTAGTGTCTAAAAGGATTTTTTTCCATCTTTACAGCTCTAAGTTAGGCTATCAGTTTATATTAACCCTCTGTATCATAGACTGTTAATTTTGTGTCCACAGTTGACCTTATTGAGCTACTATCTCTGTTCTTCTTTAACAAAAGAATTGCTGTGGTTAGGTTATACTGCCATCTTATCTTTTTCAGTAGTATTCTGTGGTTAACTGCAGGATTTCTAGTGCTTTGTTCTAGATCCCTTTGGGGACATTTTGTGGCTGCAAGCTTTATAACATAGGAAGTTGTCTATCATGCTTAAGGAGGTATATTTAAAAGCTCATGGCAGAACATGGGTTATAAATTCTTGAAGCAGGAATGTATAGGAAACAGTTCCATGTAGTGTGAAGTTTTGAGGTCTAAACTAAAAATCTGGATGTAATTCTAAGGAGCACTTTTTGTTCATTTGACACAGTTTTACAAGAGGTTTTTTTTTCCTGAAATTTGGATATTTCTCTAAGAGAAATGTTTTGCAAATACATGGACTGGTTTTGTTGCTGCCAATGATGAAACTTCTTCCCAAATTTGAATGGAGCACAGTTCTATATTATGTTAAGCAGATTCAGAGTAGTGACCATCAATGAAAAATCGTAGATAACGTTGCAGAACTTTAATTTGTATTTGTCTGGTATGGGATCAGGAGTTCTGATCAAAATCTGGCATATGATTAAAAATTGCCTAATAAACTGTTCAAGTTTTCCTCTCAACTTAGTGTGACTAGCAGCAGAAACCTTTAGTCATCAGTCTTGATGACTGCTGCTTGCCTGGTTCTGAGGTTCATGAAAACGATAAAAACGTTTTTTCTAACGACTGGGTAAAATTAGAAATCTTTAACAGCAATGAAGAGCATATATACAATTTTATGTCTTTTTTGATATTGGGGACATTCTGATGTTGGATGTATATAAGAAAGACAACTATTAAAAATGTGATGTTGGTATGTGGCAGTCTGTCTTCATGAAACTTGTGCAGGCATCACTACTACTGGCTTTATTTTATGTCTGAGTATTTCAAAAGAACATCAGGCAGCCGGTGATCCCAGCACTTCCAAGCTCTTCACAATTTTATGATTATATGTGTGGATGAAGTAATCTTTCAGTGGAAACACAAAATTAGGGTGGATGGGAACTTCATCAGTGCAGGCTTCACATGCATACTATGCTGATTTTCCAAACTTGCTCATTTTGCTCTTTATTTTGCATTTGTTATTCATCCCATTGTTTGCAATTGGCAGGTAGATTTTGTACAGAATTATGAAGTGGTATTTGGTCCATTATTAAGCTGTGCCCATTCAAGAATGAAATGTGTCAGTAATCTATAAATTCAGGTTGCGAGGGGTTGTAACAATGTATCACTTAAATTCAGATGGAATTTCCATTTTTCTTTTAAAGCAGAGTTATCTTTGGTATTAATACTCTTACTACTATAGCTAAGGTTTTGGGATTTGTTCCCCTTTTCCAATGGATGGTGTAGTTTCAAGACAGTCAGTACTGCCTTCAAAATCTATATTAGCGTATTTAAGCTATGTTCTGTTCTTTCCTAGAAGCTCTTGCTGAGTCCTGCTGTAGAAGTTAATAGCACTGTAACAAGCAGTTCTTAAGGTGTTAATTTTTAATCCAGTTACCTACAACATGCTGCCTGCTCTTCAAATATTAAAAAGTGCTTTGACAATTATGTGACATAGTTATGATCTATGTTCAATTTAGAGAGAAAAAAGTGGCAAGTTCACAAGATGCCATTAGCGACATCATCAGAAATAGAATATGGACATTTAGATTTGCAGTGTTAACTTTTTAATCTACTACTCTATTGTTCTGTCTATAGACTTTTTCTGGTTCTTTCTTGCTTTTTCAAAGAATAACTTAAATTTCTTTTACTCTAAACAAAGATGGAGTGTAATGTACAATAACATCAGAACTGTTGAAAATGAAATGTTTGGTAACTATTTTGTCTTATTTCTGATGCAGCTTTGATATGAAAATCATAATGTGTTAAGTCAGAGGCAAACATTGTAGACAGAGGTCTCTTCTTGGACGGTTAATATGGAAAAAAAATTTGCTTTGGACATGCAATTGTTTTGGAAAGCTTTTTTTTTTCTCTTTTTAAACACACCTGTGAGTCAACTCAGAGGTATTACCTGCAAGCTGTATTTTTTTTTTTAATTTATAGACAATCGTGTAGCAGAACTATTATTAATTGAACTTATAGATATTTTTAAATATTGTCCTCCATCAGCAAATGGCTTGTGTTATGTTGGGAAGCATGATATATGTGGAATTGATGCTTTTCTGTCATTCTCGTCAAAGTCTTATTACCATGGCTTCTCAAAAAGTCAAACTATGTTTTTACACTAGAAAAGGTAGCGATTAGCACTGACCTGACAATCTAGTGGACAACATAATGCTTGTGGTGGATAATCCCCATTTTATTTAAAGGGGTTGCCCTGATGTGTTTTTGGATTTAGCCGAAGTAACACAGATTGATACCAGTCAAGCAGTCTAGAAATTAAGTATGGGTATAGCAGAACAGTAAAATTTCCACTTCAAAAGTATGTTTTGGGTGCATCTGTTCTACATCTAAATTATTAGAGAAAGTTTTCAGATAATTGTTTTTCTGCTCCTCTTCACTGAATCTATAATAGAGTTGATAAAATTTCTGTTTAATTGTCACAATTTTAGTTGTCAGTAGTGTTGATGTGGTAGAACTTATCACAGGTTTGTTCTCATTTGTTATACAGTAGTTTTATGAAATAGTTTATTGCCCACTAACAGAATGAGATCTTTTTGTATATAAATTTCATTACTGTTGTGAACTTGGTACTTGAGGTTTCAGAATATTTTAGTAGCTTCTCTTTGTAAAATTCAGTGGTGAGTGCTTATTTGTTTGGTTTTGAAAATTTGAGGGTATAAATGACTTTACATATAAACTAATGACATCAGTGGGTTACCTGAGCAGTGTAGGTGTAGGTACAGCTTCATGCTTGATTTTTATCCTGTGGCAGTTAGCTGTACAGAAATATACCCTGATATACTTCAGTCTACCTAGAATAATTTAAGAGAAAGATTGATAGTTGGGCACTAGAATGCTCARCTTCCCTTTTGACTCAGCTTTCCCTGTTCTTCCAGTCTTCATTGTTGTTAATGTTAGACGATGACCTGTTGAAGAAGGTAAACTTCTAATCTGCAGATTCTGATTTCAGTTCATGCAGTGCTTTTTGTAGCCCCAAAAGGCTTTATCTGGTGATAAATCTTGCATTTTCCTATGAGCAAGTTTTCTTTTATGCCGCAGTTGTGTTTAAAGTTGAAGTAGGCTATAGAGGAAACCATGGAGTTCCTGAATTCTTCAGTTCACACAGTGCAGGAAATGGAGCAACAAGCCATTATTGCAGTGAACGTATTGTTTTAAGATGTGATTTTTTTTTTAAAGATATTTAAAAAATAAACAAGGCAGATACTGCATAGATCTCTTATGAGCAGTAAAAACTATTGAAAATTTGAAAGGAGCTTTAGAAGGTTCTGTCTCATTCTCATCTTTATTTTGTGATATTTGAATTGTGTAGGGAGTTCTCTGCTATTACTTCAACTGCTTTTTCCTCCCATTTGTTTTTGTTCCCTGACTCATTCTGCATACAGTAGATGGTATCTCTGTACTATTGCTAATCCCGTATCTAAGGTCTAACAGTAATCCTTCACACTGTGTAGGGTGAAACACTGGATCTTGCGATGACTTAATTGCACAGTTTAATTCTATGTACATAAAATAGCATCAGAGAAGTTGGTATGACCAGATTCACAGACTTCAAGCTTGAACGGTTATTATACAGTCTAGTTTGATCCTTTGTAAATGGGACCAAAGCATTTTCCTCAGAAGTTGGATTAAAGCATGTTAAGATCCTTAGTACTGAAAGTGATGGTCAGTATTATTATTATTTTTTTCCACCACAAGCTCTTCCAATATTTAATTACTCTTAGGATATCTGATTTCAAGATTAAGTTTTCAGATATCCACTCTTGCTGTTGAGCATTGTTGCCGAGAAGCTGTGATAATTCTTTTTTTTCCCCACACTTAAAGAACTTACTGGAAGTTCTTAAACTACATTGCAGTCTCCTCTTTGACTAGATAATGTACTGAGCTCTTTAAGCTTTGTGTCAAAGTTATCTACTGCCTCCTACAGACCTTCTTTCCCTCTTCTAGGCACTTGCTCTGTCCTCTGCTGTAGCTTGCATTGTTTCCTGATAGTACTTTGTGACAAACCATATTAAAACATGTTTCCTTGAGTTATGTCTTTTGACTAAATAATCTTTATCACTCCGTAATAGCAGCCTGTCCTGCTTTATTGCTAGCCAGTCCTTGAGTCCTCTTCAGTTTTAATAGCAAAGACTGTTTGTATACCTGAAGCTATTCACATACTTTAAGACTTTGCAGGCAAAAGTCTGTAGATTACAGGCAGTGAATAACTTTTGAAAAAAGGGGAGGGGGAAGAGGAAGAAGAATCTCAAAGAAGTTTAAGTAGAGCATTTGTGTCTCAAACTTGTCTCAAAATATATACAGAACAAACATTTGACTTGTACATCCCCCCCCCCCTTTTTTTTTAAGGATAATTTTTTGGGGGGGGGGCTGTTCTTCCATCACTGTACGTGCAGTTCTTTCTGTAGCTTACCCAATATTAATGTATAATTAACAGTCTGAAGAGAGTAAAGCCTCTTTTGTACACCTATATACAGTATTTTGAGGGCCCTGAGTCTGTCATCAAGTCATTTTCTGCTCTCTGTCTAGGCAGTGGGACTAAATTGTAGTCCCCAATAAAGACATGTGGTTGTACCTGGCAGCAGAGCTGCAGTAAGACCGGGTGACTTAGTGTGTTGCACCAAACCTGCGCAGCTACTCACAGTGCTTGCTTCCCCTTCAGTGTGGTGTTGGCTTAGCATGATCTTAGGGATATGGCAATCAAGTTCAATGCCAGAATTAGAACTTGGGCTTATTTTCTCCTCTGCACCCCCTGCTCCAGTCAGTCTTTGGCATTCCTCTAGGATTCTGCTGCATCCAGAGTTCAAAACAGCTAGATTGCTCTTGAAAGACCCTTGCAGTATGCATTTATCTGAGATATGTTAGAATGCAAAGTTGAAATGAAGTGCAGAGAAGACTTGCAAAGCTTATTATAAATCTCAATGTTATGTGCTAATTAAGCAGCTAACCTCTTATAGTGGTGTGGGGATTTTTTAAAATTCATGCAACTGAATATATTAGACTTTCTTCTTACAGACAATGACTACCGAGCAGTAAGTAGGTTCCTGATTTCTAGACCTAGGAAGAATCCAGTTTGTCTACTTGCTTATTGGCCTTTAAATGTAAATTAAAAGTTTAAGCTCTAATTTTGTGGAGGTTAGCATAGGAAAGAGTATTCAAAATTACTTGTGGGTTGGTTTTTGCTTTTAAATCAAGGCTTTTTTCCCTTGTAACTGCCTGCATTGAAACTAAAATGCTTTTAAGTGTGTTCTAAATAAGCAAATAAAGATATCATCATATATGCAGTGTAGCCTGAAGGCTTATTTGTGGATGAACTCCAGCATAATCTCAGCTAAAGAGAGAGGTATCATTATATTTCACCAAGGAAAGAGTCTTTTTTTTTTTTCCCTTTAATCTGTTTTGCACTACCTTTCATAAATATTTGGCTAGCAATATGTTCAAGAATGTATGTTAATATAGGTATTCTTGTACCTATTCTTGAAGGTATACCTTCAAAACTGTGTGCCTATAACTTTATTTCTTAATGTACTCATTTTTCTGTAAAGAATGTCACTGTTTTACTGAAAAACTTAAGGCAGTAACTAGAATGGCTGAAACCTTGCTCCTGCAATTTTTGATAACAGCGTATCATCTCAGAATATTTTGTTACAGTTATTCATTATTTATGACAGCTAAATAACTTTGCTGTGATGTAATACAGCACTACTGATAGCCACTGGAAGCAAATAAAAGAAAGCTGAATTTTTTTTTAATGTTAATTTTAAATTTAGTTTTGGGATGAAAGGCTTCTAGTACAATGATATCGCTGTCTGTCTTAGGAGTGACAGTTGGAAAACTTGCAGCTACTGCTTTGGATATGGTGTGTGTGCATGTATACACACACAAACTTTCAGTGTAGATATCAACCTCTCTTCCAGTTTTAAGTTAGAAAATGTTGCAGCAACGTGTCTTCCATTCTTCAGTTTGGAGGTATTTTTACACCATAGGCTATAATGCTTCATCATCTAAGGCTTCTGTGATTTGATATTTTATCTGCTCAATATTTATTGTTAAATTGTTTTTTCAAGACATACAAAGTCTACTTCTAGCTTCCAAATTATTGTCTATAGAACTTACGGTCAATATGTGGCTGTTAACCTCTGTCAGGAAAAGTTGGTGGAGAATAACCATAAATAAGGAGCAAATGATGACTTGCACACATTGCTCAAAATGAAGCTTACCTTTTGGTTGTTGCTTTAGCAGTGCCCTGTAATTTGCATGGAAATTTGCCAATATTGTATTGTGATTAAATAACTTATAGGACTTTCCTGTAAAACATTAGAGTTTAATTGTATATTAATGGTGAAACTTTTAGTATCTTTTGGGGAATGTAATAAAGAGGAAGCATTTTCTCTGTGGAAGGTGGAAAAGGAAACTAGTTTTCATAAGTGTTGAGTAAAACTTGTCTTCTATTCAGTAAAGCTGGCTGGATAATTTTACCCTCATTAAGACACATTGAAAGATATGGCTTTAAGGTGTGTGAATAATACTTAACTACATGGGAAGAAGAATCAAAATATAGATTGCTATGAAAAATTCAGGTTCTCTAGGGTTGTTTTTTCTGATAAATAGGGAGATCATTTTATCCAGCAAATAGGGAAAGTTGATGCATGCTGAAGAGCATTTGTGTTGGTTGCATTAGAACTGTGTACCAATGCAAAGATACCTTTAATATATTATATTACTTTGTATTCCCACTCACTTTGTTTTATATCTTTTAAATAAAACAATAAGTAGCCATGAAATGTAACTACATTACTGAAAGAACATATGGGAGATAATTATTATGTCCTTAGTGCTACTGTTTTTCTCCTCATCGTCAGGTGTTGTAGCTCAGGTAATGAAAGTAGGTGAGTAGTGCTATCCTTTCATAAATGTAATTCCTATGGATTCTGTAGTATTTACAGTTTTCAAGAGACCAACACGGAGCTAGAAATTTTCAGTCATATGAGTATAAAAAAACTCAAAATCCTTAGAGTACAGTAGTTCCCTTCCAGAAAAAGCTTGAGTGCACAGTGTTGCAGGAGTAGAAATGTCCCCATTTTCCTAATGAAATGGTGGCAATAAGTGACTCTTAAGTTATTTATGGTTATATATGTGCAATTATATACAGCAAATTCTTGAGTATGTAAGCAGAAAAGCTGCTGATTTAATTCCTTGGTAGCACACATGTTAACGGTCAAAACAGTTTCTTTACTGACAATTCCTAAGCAAGTCGTAAAGATACGAAATGCTGGCATGGAAAAGGGCTTTTAAAAGTCAATCTTCAATACAAAAGATGAGGAAAATACATTTTTGTTCAGCCTGACTGATGTTTAATGGTTGCAGAAGGTGTGCATAGCCAGTCTTGGCTAGAAATGTGTTTAATGTACTTGGAAAACATTAACTTCTTTCTGTAGTTGCATCTGTTGCTCCTGTAAGCTTATTGCATGATTTGATTACGGGATAGGATTCTGCATGTTTGTGTTATATCTTTGTGTGAAAGTAACTGTGCTTTTTTCTTTGCTTTGCTTTTTTTTTTTTAATTAAAACAACTGTTGACTTTCTGTATTTGAGATCTTTATTTTAGGAAAAGGGTAATAATTGTAAGCTAATCAGTAATTGATAATGTTCAAATTAGTCCGTTTAGTTTGTCGTCTTTGCAAATTAGCTTCCTGCCCAAGGCTGCAAAGGGGAAACCGGGACTGGTTGTGGTTGCTCAAGGCTGGAGGCTAATTTCTAGTGTTTAGAGCAGGCATCTGATCTTGCCTGTGATCTCAGTGACCCTTTGCCTATCCCAAAAGCAGTTGCAATTGCAGGTTGCTTTATATGTTTTTCTAAGTACCATTTTGTAGTACACCGGGGTTGATAAGCTAAGCCATTATAGCAATCTGGGCCTATTTTTATGTAAAATATAGCTTTTAATATGTTATTTACACATCTTTTCTATGAAAGAAAGAGTAGATAAGGTGCTAATAATTCATATGCTCATCTCTTATTCGTTTTCCCTTTTCCGTTAGAACAGGGATTCACAAAGCTGTTTTGTTAGAGACATAATGAGCGATGCATTRAACTAGGACACACAAAATGACTTATGCTGGTGCCCGCAGTGTAACATCTATGAAATAGCTCCTTCAGGAGTTTTTAGGTCCTGTGCAGAGTAGCGTCAAAAGGGATGTAGCTGGGAACTGGAGAGGAGGACGGCCTTCTGTGCCTTGGACTTGCAGCAACTGGTGTTTTTTTGGGACTTGCTTAGGCCATTTGAGCTCTAGTGACTCTTATCTATGGTGTCCAAATGCTGAGCCATTTATCCTGGTCTTGGCAGAGTTTCCATGATCAGCTGGTTCTGTCAAGGACAGCCTCTATTGAGTCTCTGTGGGCTGTATACACAAACTATGAACTCCTCCTGTATTATCAATTTGATGTTACATGAAATTGTCTGAAACTTATAAAAATCAAGGACTTCTGAGTTTCCATTTGTAAACTCAATGCAAAAGGTCATATCCAAAAAGTTTACATTTCTTATGATGAATTTCCCAGATACTATTCCAGTTTTGGTGTAGAGCAAGTGACCTAAAGGTATAAAACGAATATAGCTGTTAAGAGCTAGTGTAAAAAAAAAAAAAAAAAATGGAACTGTAATCTAAAACTAAGCACTTCTCTGATTTTATAATTATCAACAGTTTCTAAACAGGTGTTACCTTTAACTCTTGGATACTTTCTATGGATCCTCAGAGACAGATAGCTAACAGGTTTGTGGCATAAAAAAGAACAGGTGTGACTTGGAGGAGAGACGTGAAAGTGCAGTAGTAACAACATGTGTTCTCTTTAATAGCATTAAAAATTCTAGTTAGTTCGTGAAAACCTTAGGAATGAAATTGTATTCTTGTCGCAGATAGTGTCAGAACTGAGATTCCTGTTTTTTCTTGTGTCCAGTTGGCAGTATTCAACAGAAATCAGGGCTTGGATTTAGAAAGTGTATTACAATTTAGTGGGGGTAGTAGATGAAATTTGTATAGAACTTGATACATATGTAAGGAAGAAATGTAGGGCTGTAATCTGCAAAAATCATAGGGGATCATAATCTGAAAATGAAATCTAGCTGTACTAAATCTACCTCCAAATATGGGATAGGCTATCCAGATGATCTGTTAGACTTTCCATAGAGAAGGACTTCGTTATCAAATGAGCCTGGAATTACTTGTGCTGCTATGTACAGTCACTTAAAAATCAGTAGTTGTTTATAAAGGGTTATTTTTTTCAGTTATGAAATGATCTTGTCTTCCTTGGTAGCAAGCATGTATATATGGCAACATAAGAAAAATAATATATTATTTTTTATTTGGCCAATTTTGTCTAATAATGCTATTAATAAAAGCTGTTTTATTGGCTCCTATATTGAAAGCTTAAACAAGTGATAAACAAGATTTAGCCATATTGTAGTCCTTGAGAAATACCAGTAAATAATACTCTGTTTGAGACTGGTTAGGGTTAGAGGGCAAAATTGTTGCCGGTTCTGCAGGCATGGCTTGTCCTGTGTGCTCTGTCCTAGGAGTGCAGGTGTTACCAAAGGCCTCAGACAAGAGGCCTTTCTCCTGATTTCGGTGACACAGGGGCTGAGAGAGGGTCTTCTGCTTTCTCCCAACAGACAGGAGCTGAGACTCTTGTGGTCATTGCTCTCTACTGAAGCCCAGTTAACATGGAAGAGGAGTAAACTATACTTAACTTCCATCATACTTTTTTTTTTTTTTTCTTTTAAGAAAAGTGTTGGGGACAGCAGATAGGAAATCTCTATTTAACCCTTTTGTTCATATTCCCGACCTTTCCTGAGTGTGGATGAGCCTGTAAGCTTTAGAGCATGGTACCCTTCATAATGCAGACTGAAGTCAGAGTATGGCAGACTGTCCACTGCTAGCTGGCAAAGCTTTGAATCCGCCTAGCAAAATGTTTCTTTCTCATCTAATGACTGCCCACAGTGAATAATAATTTTCTACTTCTACCTGTCAGTGGACTAATGGGTAGATGTCTATTTCTGCAAGTGAAAAGTTCTTTTTGATCTCTGAGGGTGGAAAAGGGGAGAAAAAATTACTTGGAGTAATTCATGTTTTCACCTGGCTTTTGGGAGAAGACAAACACAATGCCGAATAAATATACAGTTTAAAACCTAGCTGCTGGAAAATTAGAGATTGCTGGAATGAAGGCTTCATGTACAGGAAAACACTGATGATCTCCTAAGAGAAAAAAGCAATGTGCTGGCTAAATAAATGAGTCTAGGCAATTTATATACAGTTTTGATTTTAGAAAAAATACAATAGCAAACTATGAATTGTTTGACCGAACAAATACATGAGAGTCCCTGTTGAATACTTTTGGGTGTCTGACTTCTGAGTTTCCAATTCTCTTTCCTGTGAGAAGGGAGCTGTTTTAGCTGGTTCTAAGTAAAGATTATAAGTTGTGTGAAAATGGATCATTGCACTGCTATGTTCCCGTTTGTACTTCATGGAATTTTCTCTCTCATGGCTTTTTGTGCATTTCAAGTTTTGCTTTTTTATAGTGATGCTTGAGTAGATTTGATAATTCAGAATTTGAATGCAAGTAGTTTTATTTTAAAATATTTGGTTTCTTCAGCTGCTAACAAAGAAAAGCAAGCCTTCATTTTGAGGCAGATAGAGAAATAGGACTATTTTGAAATCTCCCTCTGACATTGGTCCTGTCTAACGTGGCCAGCTGCTGAGTGAGGATTCATACTATGTAAGTGTCATTGTAGCTAGCCTTTAATAAGTGAAGTATGATTTGGTAATTAACGTGGAAAACTATCCTCTGCTTCGCTTGCCAACTGCCTTTGTATATTGTGATGTTAATTGGTAAACTGATCTAGTGAAGAGAGGCTTGATTCTTTCTTCATGGAAATGTTTGCAGGCTTGACTGTTTAATTCATCTCTTCCTTTAAGGAGTAATATTTTTCTTTTACATTTGTGAAAAGTATGGATTTCAGAGTCTTAGTGCCCCGGAGATTTTTTTCAAAAAAATTCATGAAACCAGAAACTTATACCTGAAGAAGAACATCCCACAGAAAAGGAAATTCATGTTTTATGTATTGTAGGTTGTGAAATAGTGATACGCTTTTTAATGAAAATGCTACTTAGCAGAAAGTAATCTGCATTAAGGCAAAACTGTTTGTCTGTTTAGTGGTTTAAAAAGAAAAAGCTTCACTGTTGTGAAAATTGTGTGGTGAATATAGAAATATGAATTATAGGAATACTATAAAGGTGTGATGGACTTATTAGTTACAGATCAAAAAAGCTTTTCCTAGCCCTGGCTTTCTACTGTATAATGGGTGTTTGGGTTCTTTTCTGATTTAAATTAAGGCAAAGGCACGTGCCCAACCTAAACATAAGTTGAAGTGGTTTAGTTGATTGCATTAAGCTGGCTACATTTAGATCATGAAAGCCCCTCTATAGGCATGTACTCTCTGGTTTGCAACTTGTTAATTTTACAGTTTATTCTTTTATAGAAGTGTTTTTTATTACTCTACGTATTTGGGTGTAATGAGGTCTTCATGTTGGTGTGGGTTTCTCTGAAAAGTATTGATGAATCTTTAATGAATTATAACAATTTCTATTAAATGTGATTTTTGTTTTATAGGTTATTCAGCAATAGTTATGAACTCCCGCTTACGAGCCTTAGGTGGGAGGATAAATAATATACGAGCGTCAGAACTACCAAAAGAGAAAACTCGATCAGAGATAATCTGTAATGTCCACTTTTTGGATGGCTCAGTACAAAGCTTCAAAGTCAATGTAAGTTCTGAAACCCCCTTTTTTTTCTTTTCCCCCTTTTTTTTGAACATAAAAATTTGTTTGAAAGCTGAAGATGGTATGTGGGACCCTGAGGCATGGGTTTCCCATAAGATATTGAAGATGCAGCTTTGTCATTATAAATTGCAGAATTATTGGTTATGAAGTGAGTTTGTTAAGTGATATTTAAATTTTCTCTAATGTTAACTGACTGAGATGACATAAAGTCATGCCATGCAGATTGTGGCTGGAGAAGGGTCTCCTGGGGAGTGTGGGAACCAGACAGAGGTCAGATCTGATGATCATTATGAGCTATGAATAAGCAATTTATATTTAAAGAGGACTTTGAAATTTGGATGTACCCCTTCTTTTCTCTCATCAAAGGACTGGTAATGCTAAAAAGGAGCAGGCCTTGTAAATTACTGTAGGGATGTCAATATGTACTTTCTCAAATACAAAGATGCTGCAAATAATGAAGACACCATGACTTAAAAGGGATGGGTCTGCTGATCAGTCTTTTATATTTAAATGTAGAGGAATTTGGAAAATTTGCACTGGTTTGTACTTTTTTTTGTTTGTTTTTTAAACTGGAATACCCTGTAATGGTAGAACCCCTGGTGTAATGCGGTTATACTGACAGAATAGTGTATTTGAGTCTAAGTAGCTTGTTTCTTAATCTTCAGTTCTGATTAAAAGTGTTMGGTTTTTCTTTTTTTTAAGTTGAAAAGAAAGTAAATATCTTCTCAGTTGGTTTTCAGTATAATTATCTGACTGCAGGAAAACTGAATGAATTTAAGTATAATAGTGTGAATTTGTGTATATGATACTTCCTTTATACAGTTTACCTCTTTTGAGAATTAAGAGAGTTTTTCTGAGGAAGTCATGTTGGGTATCTGAAGAAAAGCTGAGAACACACCTGTGTCCACTTCTAGATTACAGAATACTTTCCAGTAGGAGATTCAAAGCTTCACCTGAGAACTTTGTTTTGCCTAAGTATTATCACAGTTCTCCATTGCTGACTGATTTTATTTCTGAACTTTCTGTTGGATATGGGTTGAGAGAAATTTTGTTTGCTAGGCAAATGTATGATTGTTCCCTAATTATTTTCATTCTAATATATATAGAATTACAGTGTAATATTTTAGAGTGTGTGTTTATGTGCATTTAAAAATATTGAATGGAAATGAAGATGCTGTTTACCAAAGTAATTTCATGTTGTATCAAAGCAGTAAATAATACAGAATTACGTGTCTATTTTTGAAACCCAATGTGGTAGAGATTAAAGGGATATTTTCCTGCTTTTAGGCACACTTAAAACTAGTCGTTAGTTATTAGTGCCATCATAAACCTATGAGTCTGCTAATATAAGTTCATAAGTTGTTCATTTCAACCTGTATATTAGTATGAAAGAGCATTTGAGGGACATAGCTATGCTGCTGCAACTATGTGATCTGAACTGCTTCTTGTTCTAAGGTGCTGTTTTTTATAAATATTTTGTTCTTCATCTCATCTTAATTCAAATGCTTTCTTCCTTGTTTCCCAGTGCTTTAAGGACATTTAAAGGATCTTGTGATTATGAAGTAGCTAAAATCTGGGCTGGGTGGGGGGAGTACCAGGAGGGTAAGTATATAGGAGAAAGAGCAGCACCTTACTACAAAATTTCTGTCATTCATCTCCAATATGCCCTACAGGATTGCCTTATCTGCCCGTATTGAATAAATCTATCATAACTACCCCCCTCCCCTCAATCTTTGAAAGATGAGGAATTAAAACTGTCTAAAATCCATTCRAAATAGTATATTCTTCCTTGTAAGCAAAGTCAAGTGTTGACACAGCTTTTAGCTCAGCACTGGGCCTGAAATCCAGCACTGCACAACTTAAATTTTGTGCTCCTTGTGTCAGGCCCATTTCATCTTTTAAGCAGTGAGAGCTATATAGTAAACTAGCACCATTACGAATTTGTGGAGCCTGCTGATTCTCACTGCGTTCAGTGTCTTTGCAGGGCATCCCTGCTGATTACCCCCTTGAGCCAGGGATCGAAAGGGCCTCCGGAACTGGAACTAATGCTGTCCTTCCTTAAATGTCATATGGGATGCATTGACTGTCCAACTGAAAAGAAGAGATGAGTGTGGCAGTCCCATGATGTTAGAGGGTAATGCAAGGAAGAGGTTTCTGGAAGATGTGTGTCATAGACTGAGCTGAAGGGAGCCTGCCCTCTTCTGTCAGGACTGCCCTTCCTGATTATCTAACCTTGATTTCTGCGTGGGAACAAGCTTTACCACTGCCACCTCATTGTGTCAAAGTTTCTAGTTGTGAAAGAGATTTGAAGCCAGCAGCTGAAAATTTGCATGCAAAAGTTCTGCTTATGTCAACAGAAGAATTCAGCTTAATGAAGTTTGGGCCTGAATGTTTGTATAGGGTTTTATGGTGTGTGTTTGTTTGTTTTTATTTTTTATTTTATTATTTTGACAGCCAGCACCATTCTGTGTTCTGATCTGTGAGGATCTGTGGTCAGTGTAGGAATCAGCTAGACATGGATTGGAGGAAAGCAAGTTTTACTCTGAGCAGGCTTTCCCCTCAAGACAAGTTCCTCTGTGTCACTTCAGAGAAAGTGTTTTTCTAAAAACTAACATGTTTAGTAATGAATTGATAAATTATTAAAATAGAGGTGTTTTTTGAAATGACTAGGCAAAGACACAAATAAGAAAACTGTCTTGTATACAAGTGTTTTACGGTTATGTTTTATCGTTATGTACATATGAATATGTACAAAAGTTTTCAGTCTGAATTTGGAGAATTGGAACTGAACAGATCAGTTATTTTAAGGCTCTGTGTAGCGTTTTCAATTTAAAAGAGCTTCAATGTATTAGTGGAAAATAAAGATCGGGAATTTTTCAGGGTTCTGTGTTTGCAGATTAGTGGTACCTGATTGTGATTTATGAAAGATCTGAGTTGCTGTGTATGATATGAATTGGACTGCACTTTGAACTAATGTTAGGCTAAAATGCTTGAATGTATAAGTATGCTTTACATACATAGGCAGGATTATACTTTTCCACTACAAATAAGTGGAAAGTGAATGGAGAGAGGCGGAATACTGAAAACTTGGTCAAAGACTCTTCCCATTCTAATGGTAACACACTGAAAAACACTGAGAATTGTTTCATTGTGTAGGAGATATCTGAACATTGAATTCTTAACTGCAGGAGGATTTCTTTCTTTCAAAGACATAGGGTGAGTATAGAGAAAAATAAACATCAAAAATGTTGTTAAGGATAAGGAAAACTCAAGAGAAATTAGCTTTGAGTTTAAGGAAATAGACACTTCTAAGATATCATTTATAACATCTTATTGGCATTGCACAGATGCTCAAGACTAATGAATTTGACGTGAATTTAATATGAAGGTGATATTTTAAATAGTCTAAATCTACAACGTAGCAACATTGAAAGTAAGAATTTATGTATTTTGTAATTTTGAACTAGTAATAAGTGACATCTTTAAAATGATGGTACAACATTCAGGATATCACCAAATGCTGGACCTTTTAGTGAAGAGGGAGAATTCAGATTGGAATGATTTAAGTTCATTTCTTCTCAATCTGTAGCAACTGGATCTTTTTAGAGCCCACAGTTGAATTTAGTCAAACTTTGTTAGCAAACTGTGCGGCCTTAAACTTTCAGGATGACAGCTATACATCTCTATCATTCTGTTAGATGCTTTCTTTCCTAGTGGTTTTATCCGTAACAATCTAAATGAAGACAAAACATCCTAAAATTGGACAGATGAAGGAGGAAGGTGGTTTTTGCTTAAGGAAATAACCTGAGGTACTTAATTTATAATTCCTGAGAAATCTGAAGATAGCTACTTAATTTGATGCCTGCTAGCTTATGTTCTTACTAAGCACTTTTACTGAATAATGTCAGCAACTTGACTTGAAAGTAGAGATTCAGTTTCAAGAAAACAATGTCATTTTTCACCTGGATTTTGACTTTGGCACAGTAATGATGTGATAGGATTTTTTTTTTAAATTTATTATTTAAAGATGTTCATATTGCAGTTTGCTGAATCTGAACTTTATATTGATGGTATCACAAAGACTTAGTATAACTTCCGGTATCTCTTGTTCTTAGGTCATCATATTATCAAGAAAGTTCATATGGGAGTAAAGACAGACATGTTCTGCTGCTTTGCTTATAGTTCAAATAGAAATGCTTGTTAACTTTACAAGGCTGAAATGGCTACAAGACCTTATTCTCTTTGCTCCTTTATGTGTTTCAGTATTTAGATGGAATGTGTCCAAAGTCTGTCCAAAGAATAAAAGGTGCATGTAAGGCAAGATTAGAAAACATTTTTCTTTCAAAAATGCATGTGAGACAAAAGCTTGACTGCACATGGTATTAAATGTTTTATTTTTTTTTAATTATGTTCAGGTTTTCCTGAAGCCTTCCAATAAACTTCAAGGGTTTAAACTTTCCAATCAGGTTAATTCAGTTCTGTCTTTGAAGCTACCTCTGTCCCATTCTAAGGCTGTGTATGGTGCATAAGCTTTCCAGATGTGAAAAATGTTATTTGTCATTCTGATACATATAGAATGTGCTCAGATACCATGTCTGGGTGCTTTTAAATAATACATGTTTATTGAGCAATAATACAAACTTACTTGCAACCTTTGGTGTAAAAATGCAGGAATTTTCCATTCTTGCTGTACTTTGAATTGTTTACCAGGAATGACCATTTGGGAAGTATGCCTCTCGATTTCCAGAAGCTTGACTTTTGGGAAAGRATAACATTTACAGTGTCAAATAATTTCTCTATTGCATTATCTTTTTGAGGCACAGTGGACACTTAGGTCTTAGTACCTGTGACTTTGCTTTTAAACTATTTGACTTTTAAAAATTGGCTATCCTTCTAGAAGTAAAATTATTAGGCAGTAATAACCAGAAAAATAGTTTCACCTGAAATCCAAGTGGTAAGGAATGTTTTTCCTTCCCCCACCATTCTAGATTTTTAGTTATGAGATCAGACGCATTTATCATTAGTCTGTTCAAATATACATTTGTGAGAACATAAAGATTATAGTTTGAGATGTGTGTATGTACGTATCTCTCACACAACAAAGTAAAGTCAAATGAATGCATTAATACACCTTCTTGTGTTCTAATGAAGAAATATTAATGGTAAGCTCTATAAAACATGACTTACAGAGGTCTAACACTTCCTATAAGTGACTGTACAGTCTTCCTGGAATTGAATGTATCCAGCAGAAAAATCTTTCTTACAAATAAGTTTGGGAATTTTGAGAATCCATCCTATAACTATTTTTTTTTAAGAATATAGTTGTTATTTTTAATGATTTTCAGTATTTAGGTATGCTAAAGGAGAAAAATCTTGATTAGAGTTTTATTTCTTTGAGAAGGAACATGATTATTTCAGTTAATACCTATAGTGACTGTTGGTGTTATGTTTAAAATAATGAGGAGTGATATGTCCGTCTTAAATGTTTGTTGTGATTGTGGATGTAAATTATAATTCCAAACTGCTCATATTAAAATGCAATAATATGAAATTGCAGAATCTTCACCACTAGGAGTTTTTTCTGCTGCATATTTTTTATTAATTTAGGAGGTGTTGGTGCTAATCTGTGTCTCTGTATGTTGAAAGAATTGGTGTATGAAGTTTCAGGCTGGCAACAAATATTTAGTTTTATATTGAGACAGATCAGTATACTGTATGACTGGAAAACAATAAAGACACCATGAACCTTGATGATGCCTTTGTGACAGTGAGAAAGTGATCTGATCTATTACAGGCTTGCTTGTCTGATCCCTTCACAGGGACTTCAGAACAGATGATGGTGAAGGAAAGATTTACTGGAGGGAGATTTTTCCAAAGTTATATCTAGAATGATCATTTTTAAACAAAATTTTTGATGCAAAGAAAATGCAATGGATCAAAACTGTGGGCACAGATAAGTATTTTGTGTGGACTTATATAGGAAAATACTGAACTGGAGAGGGCATTGTGTCTAGAAGATTTACAGGATGGGCAAGGAGTTGGCTCAAAAGGTGACTGTTTCTGCTGAAAAGGAGAGGTGTTAAACTGTGTAAGGTGGTTTCTAGGAGAGTTCTTGGGACTGGCAAATTTCATTAACCTGTAGCTCTTTAATCTTTTCAGTAAATCAAAGATGCAAGGTTTTGAGGCATTAATAATGATAAAAAGATATCAAGATATGATATAGTCAGATATCAAGGTATGATATATACCTTGAACAAGGAATTATTACAGTGGAAGGAAGTCAGTGGTGTAAAATAATTGTTTTTGTGAGACTAGGTAACATTATGTTTTTAAGCTCAGAACTTTTCAGCTGGAAGCAATAGAGGAGGAGAACCCTGGTAGACTGCAGACAGACTGAGGCAGGAATCTTCAGCCAACATTGCGGAAATATTAATAGTCTTACTCTTGGCATTGGGGCCACCCTCGTTTGCATGCTATGTACTGTTCCTGGCTGCTAGCAGACGAAAGGATAAATCCCGGCTCAGGCAGGCATGGAAAGAAAAAGTAGGATGCTATGCAAAAATCTGTACCTGAGGAAAGAAGAGGTTGCTTTGTTTGTTCTAGCAGGACAAAATATCACGTTCTGAATAAAAGCATTGGGTGAGTAAGTAAATACTAGCAAGAGAGGAGGACTTTGTTAGCAGAAGAGCAAGTAAACTAGCTGTGTGTAAAATTAGAGTGGAAATTAGAAGAAAGTTTAACACTTTTTTTTCAAGCTCATGGGCATGTTGGGACCAAAAAATCCAGGCCGTTTAGTGGTGGATGACTGTTAGAGGTCTAAATGAAGAAAGTATAAGCTCAAACAACACATGAGGACCAATAGGTATTGTGTCTGAAGAGAGACTCAATTTGTAAAAGCTTAAGAGGTGCTTAATTGTGAATTACCACTGCCAGAAAGTGGGGATAAAGATTTTGTAGAGGAGAAGGACAGGAAGATGTGCTGTGTTGTGATGTCCTCTTTAAAATGCTACTTTATAGCATTTACTTTGTAGATGTTAACAAACTGAGGAGTATTATTTGAGTATTTACCATTCCACTCTGAAGAACTAACAGTCTTCGTTTATATTAGATTTGTAGAGCCCTTATGAGAGTGGGTCTTGATCATCCCAGCTTCTAGACAAAACTAAAAATAATAAAAGGTTTCTTCCTCTTAATTTCTAGTAAGCTATAAGATTTTGAGCTTGGTTAATCTGAATTCTGTAAATATAGCAGGAAATTATTGTGGCACAGGGAGAATGTAATAGGTGTTATTTGTGACACTCTTCTGCTATTGAGTGTTAATTTTGGCCTATGCAGCTTCAGGTGAAGTACATTTCAAGACAGACTTAAATGGAGCTGAATGGGGTGTGTCAAGAGCTTTTAACTCTTCAGAGTAAGTATTGGTGGATGTTAGGAAAATGAGATGGGAACTTCCTTTCAGAGTGGGAACAAATAAATCTCTTGGAAATGTTTCTTTTTAGTAGAAAAAACTTTACAGCTCTTAAGATCAATTATCTCAAGAGCATGCGTCATTGAAACTGAACAGTCTAGTGCAGAAAGTAAATAATTTTTAAATTTGTTGTAGAAGAATATCTTAACAGCTATTTGCTGTAATGATTCATCAGGTTAAGGAGAACTTGAGTCTAATGCCCAGTTTAGCTGAGCTGCGTTCATCTTGTTGTTCAGTCCTCTTCCTACCTAGGAGGGGAGTAAAAATACTTTGTGTTATAAAGCACCTGATACACTACAGTATTTCAAAGTACTTTGTGGCTTTGGACTGTCTATTGGAATTTATGCCAAAACACAAAAGCAATGGTATGACATGCTTATACTGCCCTGCTTTACACCTAGGTCTGAAAACTTGTTTATGTGCGAAATAGATGGAAGATGAAGCAATGTGAGCTGTAATGGTAACTTTATTTGTAGGTGTATAGGCTGAAAAATAATTCAACTGTTTCTTAAAGACACATTTTATTTTCTTTAAAAGTCTGTCTGCTGATGGGGAGGGAATGCAACTGTATGTTTAACCTGAAACTCCCATAGTTTGTGCTGGGAGGTAATGTTTGACAATGTGCTTGTGGAAAGGAAATGCAGTCCCTGTCTTTATATAAGCTTCTCAACCTGAGTAAATATTTTTTTTTTGGGGGGGGGGGGGCTTCCTTCAACTTAAGGAATTTTAACAATTGAAAAAGATTTTAATGGTTAAAAATAACTGTTGTGCTTGGTTTAGGTTTCTGGAGTGGGTGCTTATCTCTAGGCACTGTGAAAGAGGAAACTTCCTGCTTTTGATACCAGAGAGCAAGAAGTGGAGCCACAGAAAAGTAGTATTGGCAGTTGCTTGCGACAGGAAATGTGGAGGGAGGAGGAGGAGAATGAAATTGTATATATGTGGGTAGAGGAAGCTAGTACTTGTTGAGCAGCTAGATTTAGGATTTGGAGACATATGGGAACATTACAAAGAGATAGAACTGCAACTGCTGAGCAAGGAAATTGGAACGGGGAGCTTAATTGTTTTTACTGGGAAAGCAGTAAAAGGGGTAGGAATTCACATGCAGTGGAGGGGGGGAATGAAATTGTGAGAAGACAGAGGATAAGGTGAAAGTGTTGGGATTGGGTTGAAGAACCAGGAAAGTTAGAAATGAGGTGGGAGTGGGGAGATAATGCTGTTGAGAAGAGAGGAGATTGAAGGGAAAAAGGTAGAAGGGCTCCAATTTACAGAGGTAATTATCAGAGGAATCTTCCCACTGTAGTCTTCTCCTACACCATTTGTAATGAAACCAAAGACTCCTGAACCTCTTGTCTGCTTTCTTCTAGTAAAGTGTATGTCTCATTTGCTGCAATTACTGCTTTTGGTCACAATATCACTATGAATTCCTCATGTAGCTCAAGTGTCAGAATTATGCATCACAGAAGTGAAGTCATATTTCTGAGTTGTGCGAGTGTCACTTGATAGAAGCTTTTAGCCTTCTGCTTAAAAAAAGAAACCCAAACAACCTGGTGAAATGGTATGTATAGTAAGGCAATGCTAAAGATGCATAGAATGCTCATAAGTCAGGAAATGCCTATTATTTCAGAGAGCTAAGGTGGCATCTGCAACTTTCATTGGGCCCTCTTGTGCACATACATTGATAGTCTCTGGTAGCAAATCTCACAACTTTTATGGAAGATGCTACCTCACTGGCTACACTGGATGGAACTGCTTTGGAGATGCACAGCATCCTGGCTGTGTGCAGCGAGGAATGCTTGTTCATATGGGTTCTTACCAGTTGTGGCCAAGATTTCACAATGTTTAAGCTGGGTTTAAATATGTGCTACTTCAGAAAAGTTTTGGGATTGATCAGCATGGTGATTTGCGTGTCCTGAGCAGTGGTAGTCCTGATAGGAAGGAGGAGGGTAGGAATGTGCATCTGGGCAAAAGGGAGTGCAGCACAGACTTAGGGACTTGGGCTTACTTGTGTTTATTGTGAGAGCTCACTATTTGTGATAGAAATTTTTATAGAAACTTATTTCTTGTAGAAATTTAAAGAAAATATAAGGCTGTCAGAAGTGAAAGAGTAGTCTCATGCATGATGGCTAAATGTTGCCTACACTGTTTTCTTATGTGACTGCTCCAGAGAATTAGGCACAGCTTTTCATAGGAATCCAATAATTGCATGGCTGTTATCTTACCTTTCATCTGGAGTCTGGTCTAGAAATACTGAGCACTGCTAGGGGTTCTGCTCCAGCTGTAGAAAGTGTTAGGTAGTATTCAGTACTCCAAAATAAGCTAGCAGAGTGCTGGATCAAGGCAAAAAATGGGATAGCTTAATGGTAGCTGAATATATGGAGACTGATGCGTAGGTGGGAATTTAGGATGAAGTACAGTATCTTATGGCTAGAATACAGTTCCCCCCACCCGCTGATATGTGCAGACTTTTCCTTGTGAGAGCTTCTGGGGAAAGGCACATAGCTGATTTGACAGCAGGGGCCACAGCGGCCTCATGTGTACAGCTGCAGGGTACAGCTCCAGCGAGTGGCAGTACTCTGAAAAACTGAGCATGGGAGAGGAAGCCTGCTTAAAATTGCTGCACCCATCTCCTGGACTTAAGTTCATGTTAATTCATATTACGAGACTTGTGCATTTTTTGGAAATGGATACTTTTTTTTTTAAAAAAAAAAGCTTTTATCAGAATAAGGTTCCTAGATTGCTGAGAAACTCTGAATTAGCAGTTGTTTTTATTCATTAATTAAATTTTATGACAAATTTCAATTAATTGTATTTTAAAATCTCTTACATGCTACAGAGTTTCACTTCTAAAGTTTTCTTGTTTTCAGAAGCAAGACACTGGTCAGATTTTGTTGGATATGGCCTATAACCAGTTGGGTGTGTCAGAGAAGGAATATTTTGGTTTACAGCAACATGAAACATCAGTAGATTCTCCTGTAAGTATTATAGATAATAAATATGTATATATAAAAATAGTATTTGTGTATAAATATTTTTAATCCATCTAATAGTTTTTCATTTCACAGCGATGGCTTGAACCAAACAAACCTATTAGAAAACAGTTAAAAGGTAAGACTTGTTTTTAATACCTTGCTTGTAACTGTGTAGTCTGGCTTTTCTATGCTCTTGTGATTAGAATAAATACAGCTGTTAAATGTTGGTGTCCAGGTGGTAGATTTTCTTTGAGAGCAAGTCTTATCACTGAGTCTTTTCATCAGAGCTTTCTGCATTTCTTAGTGCTACCTGAATGCTAATAAGATCTAGTAGGTCACTAACATTGATGCTGTAGTAGCACCTAAATCTGGCTTCTGAACAGTGTTGGACAATATGGTTCTGAAAGCAGTAGCCAGTTTATGGTGCCAATAAACTCATTCTTTTGTAGACGATAAGGAAGAGGGGTTTTGATCAAGGAAAGTGGAGCCACTTTCGTGTTGTTTTAAAAATATATATATATATTTTCAAGTGCATCTATTGTTTTGGTATTTTCTTTTTTTCTGTGAACAGCTTCAGGTAACACAGAATGCTTACTAAGAAAAAGAAGAGCTTAAGGACAGGCCAGCCAGCCGCTATGATACTGCCCAGGTAGCAGCCTAGGGAACGTAGCCTGGTATGGCTGAGTTACACAGTCACAATTTCTGCTGTAAACCTTTTTCATTACATTTGAAGGCTCTCTTTATTTCTACCATATGCTGTAGATTGTGTGTGAATTGAAATAAAAATATATGAAGTTAATATGGTGAACTTCTGTTAGTTTTTGTGTATAAGGTAGGATTAAGCATTGTACTGATTGAGGCACTTAATAGATTTGCTTCTTTTTC
Organism: Apteryx rowi; assembly: GCF_003343035.1. Lineage (NCBI taxonomy): Eukaryota > Metazoa > Chordata > Aves > Apterygiformes > Apterygidae > Apteryx > Apteryx rowi. The sequence continues at coordinate 259,273 of NW_020451017.1, forward strand.
CCCTTCTAATTGCTACAGGGAGCACAGATGATAATTAAATAGTGCCTTTGTATAAAACAGCATATACAAAGTACTTTAAATGAAAACAACACAATATTTAAGAATATTTTGTTCTCATAATTGGTGTGGGGGATTGGGAAAAACTTCTCATGGTTTCTTTCTGTTTCAAGAGGAAAGCATATGAGATTTCTATGTGGTTGTTCATGTAATTTTTCTATAAATATAGGCATTAAAAACATCTGATTCTTTCCTTTTTAAAGAGAAAATTGATTTGCTCTTCTAAAACATTGTAGGAGGTTTTCCCTGCACCTTTTGTTTTCGCGTAAGGTTTTTTATACCTGATCCCAACACACTTCAGCAAGAACAAACCAGGTAACTTCTATGTTTGATCTTTGCCTCCATAAACTAACAATATGTAGAGTCTGCCCCTCTCACCCCCCAGTCTGGGGAACTATATTTTATTCTGAATATAGCTTTCTATAACATTTTGTACTAAAGGTGTTCGGAATTAGCTGTTTGTTGTGATGTCTGGAATGGATATGGTTTCTGCTATACACAGTCTACATTTTAAAAACAGAGACAGGATATAAGCTAATACAAAGATGTTTGTTTGTTTGTACCTTCAATTATTTTCTTTGAACCCTTGAGCAGTTAAAGCATCTGCCTATTGTGTTTTTTCTTTTCTTTCCTGAACCCCTTAGTTATGCAGATGCCATCATTTAAAAATAGGAAAGTTCAATGATTAAGACTGTGTGTGTGTCCTTAGTCTACCTTAGGAGTGCTGTATCAACAGTAAATCAGTATGCTGAACATTTGTAGTAGATTTAATTTTCAGGGTATGTGGGTGGGCGGCTGTTTCAGGAAGAGCAGATAAGTCCTCATTTTTTATGTTGCCCATTACTTGTAACATTAGAATCATGATTTGGAATTATGATGCAATCTTCAATCTTCAATTAACTTGTTGCAGAATATTTTTGTTCAGTGTATGTGATTTATAAATAATTCAAACCCCCATGAATCTGGTTATTTCTTGTAACATGTCTAAACGTTAATAGTTAATAATTTCAGTGACTTGAGAATGTAAATAGTAGAACATGTTAAATAATTTTCTTGTAGAAAACTCAGTTGTTGTTTTTGCATTTGCTAATCATGCAGTTCTAAGTTGTTCTGCAGTTTTAAACTAAAATTATTCACAGACCAACTCTTCATGGTTCTTAACATCCCACCGCTCCAGTATCGCTCTCAAGTAAAGTTGTCAAATGCTATAATGTGAGCAAAACCAAACTGCTCCTGGAGAATTGTTGCAAGAGCTTTTGTCAGCATCTGCTGCTTGAGAAATGAGTCATTAAAAATAGTCCCAAGATGGACTATCAGTTAAAAAAAAAAAAATAGCTAAATTACATTCAAGATTAATATCCCTGGGAGAAAGGGAGCCCAGTACTGTAATGGTTTTTGTTCTGCAGTATCAGTTATGGGACTGAGTTACTTTGTAGGTATGTTTTCTAGCACATGGACCTGAAAAATTTTTTTTTATTATTTGACGTTGATACTGTGGTCCTGGATTTGTAGTACAGACTGCAAAAGGTCTCTAAAACTGTTGTGAAAGAGAATTGGTATGTGATTACATATTTGTATATGCCAGAAAGCTTTATTCACCTGCTTGTATAGTTTGTGAGGAAATCTGTCCTCATAATAGAATGAAATTACTACATATAACCATTTAAGCCATGCCTTTTAAATGTTAAAATCAGCTTTTTTTGCTTTTTTTTTTTTCTTCAAAATATATTTCCTAGGCACTTATTCTTCTTGCAACTGAAGACTGATATTTTGGAAGGAAGGTAATAGAAGAATCTTTACTTTTTCCTTAATACTCTCTCTTTTTTTTTTTAATGCTTTTTCTGAGGGTGTCTATTATTGTTATAAAAATTTACCTCTTGAAATAATGCTTTAAAAGCAAACCAAGTTGTTAGGAAATGTTACAAATTCTCGCTTAGCTCACTTGTTAAGAAGAGTTTAGGCATCTGTTGTGAATGAGTTGTAGCAGATGCTATTTTCTGCAGGTAAGATGTCAACCTTAAAGATTTTTATGCAAGGAATGGTGTGCCAGATACAACCGTCTAAACCTGAGGGACCCGTTGTCTTTTGCAAGTTTATGCCGTTGGTTTTTGTAGTCTTTGGGTTACGTTACCCCTGTGGTGGGCATATACTCAGTGGCTCCTTTGCCTGTGATTCCTCTGTGTTTGTGTATTAAAAAAGGGGGAAAAAGGTGGTCCAAGTACTTGCTGCCAAATATAAATTGCATTTAGAATTTCGTGGTAGGTGTTGGTTTTCTTCTTCTGTGGAGTCACTTCTGGACTGTCTTTGTGCTTGGCATTTTGGCTGACTTTAGTGTTTGTGTCTAGTTTTAAATATAACAGACAGCAGCTATTAAAATCACGTCCAGAGCCCCAGAAAAATCCCTTTCCTTTTTGCTTTCCAGAATAAGCATCCAGCAAGGATATGAGCACGTCCTTTTCAGACTAGTTATTTCCATTCAGTTATGGAGCTTTTACACCACAACTAGCTTTTATCATCCTACTATGTGATGACAACCAAACTTTGCAAGAAAGAGACATTTTGAAGATAAACACAGGTCTTTGTGAATTTTACTATTTGCAGGAAGATTGCTAACGCTTGCATTTATGCTGTCTATGTCTAAATAAAAATATTTCCCCCCTTTCCAGGTTGTCATGCCCTCTTAATTCTGCTGTTGTCCTGGCATCATATGCAGTACAATGTAAGTAGTAACCAATCTCTCTTGTTAACAAATGTATTTGACCAACCACTTTCTCCACTGTTCTTCACTGAAAAATAAGTGAAAGTTTCTTTTCTTGTCTATTTGTGTGGAATGTTCAAAAGGTTGATGATACTTTGTAAAAAAAAAAAAAAAAAAAAAAAAAAACCAAACAAACCCAAATGCCCCTGCAAAAAAAAAAAAAGGAAAAATCTAAATTTAAAAAAAAAAAAAAGGCAGGGGGAAGGTTGTTGAATACAGCCTCTGGACAATCTAAATAGAAAAAGCGTACTTGTTAATTCTGTCCTATAGCAAAAATATTGATTGATACAAGAATAATAGTGTCCTTATTTGTGTGTGTCTGTGTGCCTGTAGAAAATATATTGCTGACCAGAAGGTATGTTTTCATTATCATTGGAAACAAAATAATGAAATTTAGTGTGTATTACAGTAACTAGGAAGGAAACCATTCCAGATAAAGGCAAGATCATCTAGAAAACAGTTAGAGGGAAGGTACATTGATGATTAGGATTAAAAAACTAAAATGTTTTCGTGTAATACTTTTTCAGGAGATGCTGCTTTTGTTAGATATGTAAAAACTGTCTGGCACTGTGCAATACATTAAGATGACTATACTTAAAATAGCCTACTCCTTTCTGATCTGCTTGCTACTAGCAGAAAGAAGCTCTAAGGGAAAAAGATTTTCTGTAGGAAAAACAAAATGGAGCCTGACTGTATGCCTTAAAGGCTTCCTAGAAGGATGGTAAAAAACAGATGAAGGGAGATCATTCTCAGTTAACAACCCCCCAAAAGAGAAAACAGTTAACAAAACAGAGTTTGAGGGATCAGCTGAGTTTATTCATAAAAATGATTGGTGGGGGAAATACTACTAGAATAGTTGTCTAATCATTTGACTGTTGTATATTTATCTCAGCTCTTTATGGAAGAGCTAGCAATGTCCACAGAAATGATTATAAGAGGGCATTTTTGCCTGAAATAAGGGCCAAACTAAATAATTAAAAACATGCTTTTCAAATGAGAAAGTGGTGAGAGTGGTAAATTGTTGAGGTCTATGAAAACCCTAAGTAGCTATGAAACATTCACTTTTATGTTTAAGTATATCATATTTTGCACACATTTTTATCAAATGGAACTTTAACCAAATTTAAGCTTATAAAAAAAAAAAACTTGAAAATTTAAAGAACCAGAATATGTTTTCTATAGTAGACTAGAGTCCAAACTTTGTTGCAAAGGAAGTAGTGTGCCCACTTCCGTATGTTTGGAACACAGCAAGGCGCTAGAACGCCAAAACACTCGGAACAATTAGGATTGTTAACATGATTGTGTTAAAGAAAAGGAAGAGGTACACCACTGAAGACTACAAATATTGTATCCCAACATTAGGCTTTAATGTCATTTTCAAAATGACTTATGTCACAGGCAGCATACCCCAGATCCCAGACTAATTCCTGTTTCCCCTTCAGTTTTGAGTTTCCTTTTTAGTTCTTTGGATACCTACTAATGCAGTTATTTGTACTGAAAGAGAATGCATGATAGAGCTTGGTATGTGGAAGGTCAGTAAAGATTGTGGAAGGGCGCTGTTGTGTTTTTTAGCTTTCTCTATCCCCATGAGTTTCTCATGCAGCTATTTGCCTCATTTTTCTAACAGTTCATAGTGCTATTACCAGTTAAAAAAAAAAAAAAATCTTTTTGTTACCTGATGGCCTTTCTGTTGCTGTTTGTATGATACCCATATTTATTCTATTAGTATCTACACCAGCAAAGAATGAAACATTCAAAGAGACATACTTCTTTAAAAGTGTTTTTTGTCTTGCTGCCAGGCTGTTGCCATTTACCAAAAGATGATGACATAAAAAGTCTCTCCAAGATAAGTGTGTAGATCTCTATTGATTCATGTTTGCTAGGATTCTTGTCAACATAAATTGTTCCAAATGGTTTTCTTTTAATATTTTAATTTCTAATTATACTTTTTAAGTTCTTAGGTATGAAGTATCTGCTTGTTAAAAAGCAGTTGTCTGAAGTTGTCATGGATCAGTTTTACTTATTATTGCTGCCATTTCTTAGTGGTTTTCAGGCTGATGGCTCCTGTAAGTTCCCTCATATGAAGAGGAGTAAATCATAGTTGTCTGTGAACTGGGTTACTTGCACAAAAGATGGAACAGTTGTCATGGTGGGGAGGGCTGAGGAAGAGGTCTTTCATAGTGCATGGAGTTTGATGTTTAATATTTCTGTTCTTGTTTTTTAAGCGTGGTTTTTACGTGTGGCAGTTGTGTAGTTAACCTTCAGACTCTTAGGTTTTTGGAGTTTTGCAAATTGAAACTTGTTGGTGATGGCTGTTATACAAATAGAATGCTATTCCTTTGTATTGCCCCTTGCACAGATGTTTGGGTTTAATACTAAAATTCTAAAAGAAAATTCTGAAACTTTACTCTGCCTTTGACTGTGACATACCTTGTGTTGTCAAATGGTACTAAGTTACAGGGGAGTACAAGTGTGCATGAATACTGTGTCCAATTAACTAACACATCACTAATCTTGATTGTGAATACAGTTCAAACGCTTTAAGAATAAGTTGTTAGTTTAACATCACTAAATGTGTCTTTGTGACAGAAATGATATGTTTTATGATCAGTGAAATTTTGAAATTCTTTTAAAAAAAGTGACTAAGTTGTATTTCAAATAATTTAAAAATTAGCGAAACTGAAGCGTGAAACCCTTATTAAAATACAAAGTCTAATGATAAATTGTGCCCCTTGTTTTTTTACCCTTGTAAAATATGAATGTTGTACACAGTCTAAAATTAAATAATGGACCTATGCAGTGTGTCTTTTGTTTTTTATTTATTTATATTAAAATGTCATGTAGCTGATTTACCACTACTTGTTTTCTTAACTTCCTGTAGTAAGTTCCCAATTTCGGGACAGTATGTAAATGCACCTAACTATACATATGTGAGAAGTCCCATGGATTTGGTGGGAGTACATTCTCATATGTGTAAGTGCTTTGCTAGGTTGGGGCCTGAATGTAAAGCACAGCAATGAAGCCAGCAAGAAATGTTACAAGTACTTCTAAGCTTTCTTTTCCCTGAGCATCTGTTGCTCAGTGATTCATTATGACAGGGTTTTTTCTTCTCAGCGCTCTTTCCCTTATCTCCTTTGGTACTGTTCCTCATTCAGCTATGCTTGGAGAACCAGGAGGTTTCTCTAGCACACTGCTACTTTTGACCAGGAATTTGTTCAGGAAATGGTTGGTTTCTTGGGTTCGAATCTGTTTTAGTTTTCACTTCTTCTGAGAAAAGGAAGGCTGGTGAGGGTAAGGAGTCAAGGGAAGTTTAGCTTAGTGTGCAGGCTACTCAGGAGCTAGGGGTAGGAGAGTTTGCTTGAATTTTGGGAATGCCAAAAGACTGAGGTGACGTCTACCTCTGAGATGGAGGTAGACGGTAATGTTTGGAGGAAACTCAGTTCATGAAGTCAGCAGAATCATTACTTCAAGCACTTTTTTTTTTTGAATCTGTAAAGCAAAATACACACTAATCTTTGGAGTGGAGAATTGCAGATTGGCATATTAACCAATGCTTTAGCCGAAGGGGCTGACTTTTTGCAGTGCCTAGTAAACTAGGCACTGTTCTTCCATATTTTTGAAGCGGATGAACCTCTTGAGTACTTCCGTGTAACATAACTAAAAAGGGGAAGAAGCCCTAAAAACAATTGCATGAGGTCAAAGTCCATATAGTGCAATGTTGTACACATGATAGTGGCAAGTAGTGAATGCTAAGGGAAGACAGGTGTCAGCAGAAGATCAGTATGGTTATAAGACCAGTTAGTTCTTCAAAATCTCTTGGTGTTTTGGGAGTACTGATAGTTATTCCCCTAAGTCTTTAATCCTGTTATCCTTTTATCCTATTCCTTGTCTTTCCCCCCTTACTTTCTTGAGATGAAATGTCCTTGTACTTTGGATTATGCTTTGCTTTTCTCAGTATATTTTCTGATTGTAACTGTATGGTTTTTGAAGTTCATTTTGTATTTGAGATGAAGGTATAGCATAGAATTCAAATAGATTCAGTAGATTCAAATTCAGTAGAATCTGATTCAATTCAGTAGAATTCATATTTTTCGTTTTTTCCTTCCTTTTCATATTTTGTTGTTTGCTTTTTTTTACTGTGTCTGGGTTTTGAGCTGATGTTCTCATAAAACAGTTTACAATGATTATTACTCATTTTTCTCTGTCTTGGAGACAGCCATTGGTGTATGAGTAGTTAACATCTTCTTCTATGAATATTACTTAGCTTTTTTAATGTCTAATTTTTCATTCTGTCTTATCACAAAGTGACCAACTACCATAAGTGTATTCAGCAGCTCTTCACAGTCATCTTTAGATCGAATCTTTTAAAGGGCTTGAGTGTGAAGCATTATTTCTTTTTACAAAACTAGCATGTTTTGTTCCCTTTCTGTTTATTCACATTATAGTTAATTCTGCTAGTCTGATAGGGAAGTCATGCTTGCTTACCGAGTGACTTGGCGGGTGAGAGTTCATACTCTTGTCCTAATTTGCATACAGATACTACTTTTAGAAATGCATTTTCTTCCTCTTAGTAGCCCACTGCGAGTTCTTCAGTCCCTTTAGAGTCTTTTTCTGATAGCTAAGCTTTCAACATGGTATCTTTAATCTGTGCACCTGTGAGGACTCTACTCTCTTGAATGCTCCTGTTTAGTGTCTTTTTAATAAGTGTCTGCATTTTGATGTTGGTCCTTCTTTGAATCACAGAATCGCTGAGTTTGGAAGGGACCTCTGGAGATCATCTAGTCCAACCCCCCTGCTCAAGCAGGGTCACCTAGAGCATATTGCACAGGATTGCATCCAGGTGGGTTTTGAATATCTCCAGAGAAGGAGACTCCACAACCTCTCCGGGCAACCTCTTCCAGTGCTCTGTCACCCTCACAGTGAAAAAGTGTTTCCTCATGTTCAGATGGAAGTGTCTGTGTTTCAGTTTGTGCCCGTTGCCTCACGTCGTGTCACTGG
>NW_020451017.1:269065-298537 GCF_003343035.1 Apteryx rowi
GACTTCCTCTTCCTGATCAGGTGGCCTGTAGTAAACACCCACAACAGTGTCACCCATGCTAGCCTGCCCTTTAATCCTTACCCATAAGCTCTCGACTCGCTCTTCATCCACCCCTAGGCACAGCTCAATACATTCCAGTTGCTCTCTCACATAAAGAGCAACCCCACCACCTTGCTTTCCTGGCCTGTCTTTCCTAAAAAGCACGTCGCCATCCTTGACAGCACTCCAGTCATGTGAGCTATCCCACCATGTCTCTGTAATGGCAATGAGATCATGACCTTGTGACCGCACACATATCTCTAGTTCTTCCTGTTTGTTCCCCATGCCGTGTGCATTGGCGTACAGGCATTTCAGGGAGGTGATCGAGCATGCAGGTTTCCCAGGAGGGATACAAGAGGATCCTCCATAGCCACATCCCCTGCGCACTTCCCTGGCTGCATTCACCTGCTGGAGGYGTCCCGACTTGAGCAGTCTTTTGCCAGCTACCCTGGCACTATAACTCTCCCCTTCCCCCATCTTTCCTAGTTTAAAGCCCTCCTTACCAGGTTGGCCAACCTGCTGGCAAAGACCCGCATGCCCCGCCTCGTGAGGTGGATCCCATCTCTCGCCATCAGTTGTCGATCTTCAAACAGGGTCCCATGGTCATAGAAACCAAAACCCTGTTGCCAACACCAGCGGCGCAGCCAGCTGTTAACTTGGAAAGTCCGTCTCCTCCTCCTCTCATCCWTYCCCCTCASTGGCAGGATTGAGGAGAAGATGACCTGGGCTCCCAGACCCTTGACCACCATCCCCAGAGCTCTGAAATCCTGCTTGATGGTCTCCAGTTTGCCCTTGGCGTCATTGGCGCCCACGTGGAAGAGCAGCAGTAGGTAATAGTCCGAAGCATGGACGAGTCTTGGCAGTCTTTSCATGACATCTCTCACACGAGCCCCCGGCAGGCCACAAACCTCTCTAGACAHGAGGTCAGGTCGGCAGATAGGTGCCTCCGCCCCTGCAGCAGGAAGTCCCCCACAACAATCCCCCGCTGCTTCTTCTGGGTGTTCTGGCAAGGCACAGGGTCTGTTGTCCCAGGTACTTCCCTTGCAGCTATGCCCATCTCCTCCTCATCCTGGAGGGCACTAAACCTGTTCTTCAGCTTCAAGTCTTCGGGAAGAGTAGGAGCCTTTCTCCTCCCACGAGCGGTGACCAGTTTCCACTGTTTTTTTTCCTGATTCCTGAAGCATTGTCATGTGTGACTATTTTGGAGTCACTGTTACTCAATGGTTCTTCGATAGTAGTGTATTAATCTAGGTCCTGTGTTTTGGTTTATGCTATGTAGTGCATCATCTCTTGTGTTCTCTATTTGTGTCAAGAAGTGATCACTTAATCTAGGCTGCTCATATCATACAGATTAGGATGCATCTTCTCATTAGCCTTCATTATTGCATTTCACTCCCTCATCTCAGCACATCAGTCATTATTGCCATACTAATTTGGAGGCCACTCATGTGACACTAATATAGGTATTAGGGTATTCATATAGGTATTCAGATTTCAATTTTACCCCTGAGAATTTTTACTTTTTAATATAATTTAACCTTTGCCATTGCCTTGCCATTAAATTTTCCTCTTATTTCACTCCTTCGCCATCACGACCAGCTGCTATTCCTATATAATTTGTACACTAGACTTATTCCTTTGTTTGGTTATTTTACCTTCTGCTGAGATTCTGATATGCTTATGTAATTATCCTCTCTTGAAACCAAGCAATTCATTTCACCTTGTGATTTATTCATGTCACCTACAATATTCAATGCTGCAAAAAGTTATGAATTCAGTGTGAAACTACTTGATCTTTTTCTGATATGCCTCTTGGATCTTTAGAAAGCTGATTTTTCAGAGACTAGGTTGTGCAGGCATTCTTTTGGACTAAATTGTCCGTGTTATCTGTAGCCAGTTCCATATCATGTTTAGTCAATGAATGACTCATACGTTTCCCTTCTGACGTGTAGTTGGGTGGAATGCCTGTACGCAGAAACTGGTCCTGCTGCTATTACTTTGTACACAAACTTTTCTGTTATTACGTATAAGCAAACTATCTGGAATTGGAGACCAATTTGTTGTCTGCCCCTCAAAGAATCTCAAAGAGATATGGAGTAGGAAATGGTAACCTCTAAAGTTATGCAAAGCTAAAGGCTTATTTCCTATGATGTATTGCGGAGGTAGCTGATATCTCTGTAGAAATAAAGAATAAGGTCAGATTGAGGTAGTGATATTTTGGTGCTCTTAGAATTCAATAAAAATATTAATCTCTAAATTACTGGAAATAGTAGACATTTTTTAAATGAGGTCATGCAGTGAGAAGCTTAAATACTGAAAATAACCTCATGTAGGTAGAACCGTAGAAGAATTTTTCTCGGAAGGGACTTCTTCAAAATCAGATTGGGTTGCTCAGAGCCTTTCCAGTTGAGTTTTGAGTTTCAACTGCTGAAACTTGTCTGTTGCCTATCATCCTTTTGCTTTACAACTCCAAACAGAGTCTGGCGCTCTTTTTTGCAACCTCCCTTTGCATAGCAGAAGACAGAAATGAGATCCACGCTCCCTTATCCTGTTGTATAAGCTGACTGACTAATGGTCTTGGAAGGAAGCACTAAATAAATGAAGCCTCAGTAATTACTCTAACTGCTGTTGGCATCAGTGACTTTTCTCTGCTTCCATAACTGTCAGATCTTCCCTCTATTAAGCTCCTCTTTTAAAGGTTTTTTGTTTATTTTTATGCAGTGATACATTTGATGCCTGAGCTTCTTTTTTTGGGAAAGATTTGTGTGTACCCATAGAACTCCTATTGAAATCTCAGTGCTACACAAATATGCTTGATCCTGGTCTTCCCTTCCTCTGTATCTGAATCTCGTCAAAATGTTTATTTAAATTTTTTTTCACTTGAAGCAGTGTGGGTTTTTTTTGTTTGTTTTTTTTAAATATCTTCCTGCACAAAAGTCTTTTTGCTGACAGGAGAAAGAAAATATACCCCCCTCCTTCCCCTTCTAACTGAGCAGTCAAATTCTTTTTGCAAAATCTGAAGAAAACATGACTTGTTTAGGTTGCAATAGGGCATAGACAGTTTGTATCCTGTGTTAACTTATCAACACAAACCGTTTGTTTATCAAACGTTCATAAATTCTTACTGTACTGAGCTTATACAATTCATATCTGGGCAGATCAACATGGGACTTCTTCCAAGAAAAATTGTGGCTACTTCGCTATTGCACTGTTCCTTTACTGAGAGCTATGAAGTAAATGGACTCTTGAATATGGCCTTCTGAATGAATGGTTTAAAGCTCTTCATATTAAATTCATATTAAATTTATAACTTCTGAATATCAGATTCTTGTATTTGAAATAACTTTTTTCCCTCCTTCCTCCTTGGTTCCATTTCCCTTTATTTTACTCCCTGTTCTTTCCCAGTTATAACAAATTAAAGAGCAACAGATGGCTAGAATGGGGAAAGGTAAAAATATGCTTTTTTACTGTAACTTTATCCACATTGAGTCAATACATGCTGGTCCATGTGATCAGAATGGAAGCTATATTGGGAGAAATTTAGATTGGAGGGAAAATTATCTTTATTTCTTTCCCTCTGCTCTCTCCTGGAGAAATTCAGTAAAGAAATAGAAATTTTATGGTTTTTTTTCTTCCTACTGAGGTCTTGATATGCCCTAACTTTTTCTTGTATTTCAATAATTAAAATCCTGCACAAGATGATTACTCTTCCAAGATGTCTACTAATCAGCATTTATAGTTTCTCTTCAACTCTGACAGTTGGCTGGAGAGTTGGAGAAGCAAGTAGTACTCTAAACTGCTCCCCTTGTTGACATGACCTCAGATAGCTAGGAAGAAGAGGAAAAAAAGACCAGAACAACCTCCATGTTTGGAAGATGAGCCAGAAGATCCTACGTCATAATGAATCAAGGAACAACAGTTGCCCTCTTTAGAGAAGGTAAAATTACAGTAAAAAATATTTTTACCTAATACAAATAAATTTAGAAGTGGACAATTACATTGTCTTACCCTTGGCAATCCAGTCTCTTCCCACTGACAAGAATGTAATTCAAACTGGCTGCAACAAACCTCCGTCGCCAGAACAATGTTAAAAACATAGATTATCTTTCATAGAAAAGATGAGAAGTGTTATTGGCTAATAAAGAGAACATGGTCTTCAATCAGCTACTGTCATCTGTGAAACTGCGTGTTTGTTTTTTACACTGTTACTAATATCTCTACTTTGTACAAATAGTTATTGTTGTTCCATAGTCTTAACCTTAGTCTTGACAGAGAGTTAGACTTTTGTTAATATACAGGTATTCCTAAAAATTATTTCTACTTCTTCTTATACTTCTAAATCTTCTGGCTTGATAAATATATATATTTTTTTCCCCTTCAAAGAAATACAATTTGACAGCAGTATTCAGATAGGTGCTTTGGTTCTACTGTAAATATTTAGTCTTTTACCAGCCATTTAGCTAACTAATTTAAAGTTTGGGCTACCTGTAAAAAGGAAAAGAAAGGTCTAAGCATTGCAGGAACATCTGTGTTCAAAATAAATTACTTAATGTCTGTCCATCCACTTCCTTTTTCGTTTGAATACTTGATGCTGACAATTAAGTATGCAACTATATTTAGCTTCTGACAGCATTTGCTTAGAAAATGTTTTCTATCTTAGTGATTCAGTTTCCTAGGCCATAGAAATCATGCTTTCATTATGTAAGTCACGAATATTAATTTTCTACTGCGTTACAGATACTCCTTAGTTATTGTACCTGTAAATTATTTCTGAAATGCACAACTTCTTTTCTGAGCCTGAATCATTGAAATCACTGTTATATATTTTGTATTTCCTGGAAGATAATGGTATGATATTGTTCTGCAAAATAATGGTAATAGTATTGTACTTAAAAGTATGCTCTTAACTTTATGATTTAGTTCAGGTTTTCTATGTTGCAGTGTTTGCAATCTGTACAGGTACTTTATTTTGTGTTAATTTACAAGTTAAACAGCTTTTGGAAAGCTTTGATGCTTTAAAGTAAAGCTCCTAAGTTGGAGGGGAGAGGAACCAGAACAGCTCAGGTTCCAGTAATTTACTTAAGCATCCTATCATTTTGGGGTTCAACCACCTTATTTTATGAAAGCTGTAGTGCTTTCATGAAATACAGGTTTTAATTTACTTACTTGAAAGTGGGTAAATTTGTGGCAGACAGATAAGTCACTTGATTTGAAGCGCACACCCATCCACCTGGCCCCGCCTCCTGCCCAAATTTTCCATTTCTATAACAAGTAAAAGGTTTGTGTGTGTGGTTTTTTTGTTTTCCAGTATATAAACTTATGCTGACCTAGCTTTTAAAGAAAATTTTACTTGGGCTGAGGCTGTATGTTTATGGTCATTTACTACTTTCATCTTTTTCAGATATTTCACCACCTGTGAATAAGAATTAGCTTTTATGTAGTAACTATTTTTTTAAAAAGTACTATTCAGTATCATGTTAAGGGGATAAAATTTTGGGGAACATTGATTCTTAGTTTATTTGGCTAGAAATATGTATTTACCTTTTGGTACCAGCTGTGTCAATATTATGTGTAAATCGGGAATTACTTCTCATGCTATGTTAAACTACTCATGTTCAGCTGAGACGAGTAACAATTGAACTGTTAGGACAGAGCCACAATAATTAGTTTGAACAGTTTTTACTTCAGAGTGTAATGAGTAGATGCTTTTGAAGCGAGTCATCTTGCTGAAGTCTTCTAATCTGTTATAGTCAAGTACATGTATATCGAATTGATTTTTGCACTCTCTTAGTGAAGCAATTTTGTTTCCTCTCATGTTACGATACTGCATGTCTGTGCTGACATGGCATGTGCTGCCTACCTAGTGTTGCTACAGCTTGTGATGCAAAAGTTTGACTATATGAGTACGCATGGTACTGAGTCATTCAGTGCCTGAAAGTAGTTACAGTAAGCATACTTTGAAAGACTTTTGTTCACCGATGTCATAAAATTCACTGTGTTCAACACTGCTTGTCCAGTGGGTAGTAATTCCTAATTCTTGCTTTCCTCTTATGTGTGTTTTACATATCTTAATATGGACAATAATTAACTAACTATGAAAACATGTCTATGCTTCTTGTTTCCTAACAGCTCAGCTTGGAGACTATAACTCCTTAGTACATCATTCAGGATATCTGTCAAATTACAACTTTATACCAGAGCAGAACGAAGATTTTCTTACCAAAGTAGAATCACTACATGAACAGCACAGGTGACCTTAATTCTTAGTTCTTTCTCATCTCATGAGGAGGCAGGGGGAGGAAGATTCATGTTCTTGGTAGTTTCAGTATAACAGACAGTTTTTCATGTAATTTTTAATGAATAAAATATTTGGTTTTAGGATATGGGTTTGAAACTAATTTTATTCGGAGTGTGATGTTAATGTGTTAAAACTTTTAAAGAAATTTCTAATTAAAATAGTCAGTAGATCAGTTAGCAGTACACATTGATAGTGTCAACCATCTAGAACACTAAGTGTTTGAGAGTTTTTTTTGATTGAGGGCTTTGGAGACTATTTCTGAAATCATATAGTTTTTTTCTGTGTATTTACAAAAAAAACAAAAACAAAAAACAAAAAAACAAACCTCAATAACCTAGTGCTTTCTCTCCTCTCTCCTGAGTGTAATATAAGGTTGGAACTGATAATCCCAGTCAGGCTGCTGCTAATTTTCTTTTTGACCCTGCTCATTCTCTTGTAGGACTGAAGATTTAGAGTTACTGGGGTTGATCACATACTTGCATGCTGCTTGCAAATACGTTAACCTATACCTTTCAGAATTGTCTGTGAGCATTTGAGCAAATGAAATCTGAATCTCAAATGAATTTGTCTCTGTTTGCTACAACAGAGCTGGTTCCCCACTCCCCTAGTTTCTTTGATTTCTTGCTTGCCACCCTGAAATACCTTCATTTCCTCCCTCTCCCTGATGTTCCTTAACTTTTTTGCTATCTTTCAGTGCTCTCAACTCTCCCTCTTGTTTCCTAACTGTTGGTGGGTGAGAGGTGCACTAAATGGTTCTGAAATTCATGTGTGCCCACCAGCACAGTCCAGATCATGCATGCTGTTTAGCCAGTTGTGGGGTGAAAACAGAGAAGATAACTGCTGTGCTCACACTGCAACTGTTCCCTCTGCGTAGGTACTAATCAGGATACTTCTTCCCTAGCCGTTCGTGTTCAGGAACGCAGCATCTGAGGCGTCTACACCTTCCAAATTAACTTGCAGTTACTAGTAGGCTCAGAAGGTATTAGAGGGGTCTTGTAGACAGGCATAAATAAACTCTTTCCTTTAGAAAAGCAATAGTCTCAGATCACTAAGGGAAGATTCTGAAGGGTCTTGAAGTGGGTGTGTTGAGGTCACGGCTTTAATGCTGTTATTGCCGGAGTTACAAGATTGGTTACGTCCTGCAGAGAACAGACTAAAAATTGCCATAGATATAGACAAAGGTGTGGTGGGGGGCTGTTAGAAAGACTTCTCTCTTCTCTGGGTCCTTTCAGTGAAACTGATGCTTTAATCAAGCATTTGTGGTAGATTGAATCCTTGCTGATTAAGAATTCTATTTGAATTCAAATAAGTGATGGTAATTAAAGTTATGAATAACAACACTTGAAATATATGTTCATTTCAAACATGACTCAGTGGACAGTAGCTGTTAAGAAAGCCTTTGGTATCATATTGAACTGGTTAGGCTTCAGAAGTTTTGTAATTGTGCGTGTCCTTCTGTGTTCATCCCTGAATTTACAGGAGGGTTTTTCTGTATGTAGCTTGTTTTAACAAGGTTTTTAAAATCATTTTTCACTTAAGTAAGGAGCTTGAGGTCTTAGGACATGTATATTTTCCAAATTGGTAATGATTTCCTACTGCTTGCTAGATTTAGCCATCAATTTGAGGAAATGATACATTTGAAAATTCATATGGTGCTTGAGTTCCAGATGTGTAACAAACCCTTGGATATCAAGAGCCATAAAAATTGGAAGGGGGCACTAAGATCAACTTCATCTTGCCTATTTATCTCTCTAAGGAATGGACACCTGCTTAAGGACCTAAAGGTTTAGTTTCCTCTTCAACAGTGTGGGGCTTAACAAAAAAAAAAAAAAAAAAAAGTCTGTGCTAAGGCACTTTCTTGGCCTTTCAAGATGCAGGGCTTGATTGACCTCATGTAGGTGATGTATGCAAATTGAGAATTAAAACTTGCAGGCATATCTTGTTGATATGCATCAGACTTTCCCCATTCTTTGGATGAAGTTCTTGATCAAAATTTAAAAAATGTTTGTGTAAGTACATTATTTTCAACTTTTTTGTATTCAGCAGTCTGGTGCATAATATGCTCAGGCTGATTTTTCTCCACCTTTCTAACATGGTGGAAGAGACAAGGTAAACTGGGTGTAATTTCCAGCATCTCTTTTTCCTGACACTTTTGGGGATTGTAATTTTTTTTTTTTTAATTCCCCAAATTCAAGGTGACAGTAGACACTGGAGCTGTAGATCTGAGTAAACGATTTATCTCAGGATCATGACAAACAGATTTTTCTTCCTTTTACCAGTATTGTGACATCCTCAAACCACACTGCTGGCAGCGGCTTTCTAGTTCAAGATAACTTTCAGTCCTTCTAATTGGTTTCTTGGAGCTTGATGTAGAACCTCCTGTAGTGGCAGTTTCAGGACAGATTACTTTGGCCTGGAATTTTAGAGAATGGATGGTAGTTTATTATCGTGAAAGTAACAGATGTCTTCCTTTAGAGGTAAAACCCCTTTTTTAAAATCAGAATTACTGCCATATGTGGAATGTCTTTGGATCTGGAATTCTTACCATAGCTTTACTTTTACGTTAGTTTCTTACAAGCTGTCCTAAAATTGCATTTGTTTAGCTTAATTTTATGGACRTAGCTTGAGAAGCTTATCTGGCAAAAGAATGATTTTGACATGGTAGGATGATAGCTGATGCCTTTTCTACTTAGGTAGMATAGTACGTAGTTATGAGTTAGTCCTTGTTCTTATGCTTACTTTAATGTGCTGTGGTGCCTAAATCATTGATGGTTGTTGGCACTTTACAGTGTCAACACGCTACAGCAGATTTTGGATAAAAGCTGGCTGTTGCCTGATCAATTCTCAACAGAGTCTTGGCCCTACAAATTTTTGGAAAGGACTACCTTTATTATCATGCTTAAGGGAATCTTGTTAAGCCACATTATATTCCTCTTGGATGAATGATTAGAGGGCTGCATTGGAGAATGATCTAGGTAGGGATGACTTTTGGAATCTTTGGCTTTTTTAGAACTCAAGGCTTTTTAAAACTCTTAGTAGTTTCTGCATATACTTTCCAGGAAGACATAAATTTAGTTCGAGATGGTCATTTTTTTGTTTGTTTCTGTTTTTTGTTTTTTTGAGTTCTTGTCTCTTGAAAATGAATATCTCACCAGATTTTAGAAACTTCCCAGAAGACTAGGAGATGGAATGCTTGCAAGTCTTGCATCTCATCCCACAGATAGTGGGGAAAAAAAATTAAAATACTTCAGGACTTTCTACTTGTTGATTGTAAATAAATTCAGATGGCTTTTGCTTTCTGAGTTTATAACTACTTTATAACTGTATAACTTTTAAAATATTCTTTTTCTCCCTTACATATGAGTACATTCCATGTCACTTCTGGTCTTTCTTCTAAACACCTAATTCCTTCTGAGACACTATACAGTGTAGAATACTTAAAAATATATCTTCTCATTATAAGAGGCTTTTACTGAGAAATTGTTTCCTCACCCCCCCTAAACAAAACAGCTAAGAACAATTCCCCCCCACCCCCCTTCTTTTTCTCCTTCTAAAAAGTACTGACTCGGAGTGGCTGAGATAATAGCATTGTTTGTAATTTGCTCAATTTTAAGAGAGGAGTTCAGGAGCTCTAAAATACTTCACCCATGACGTGCTTTGTGGCATTAGTTGTTAAGAAGGCTTGTTTGTCAGACACCAGGCTGTTGGATTCTCCTCTCTTTCTGCATTTGTAGTAAATATAATTTCATATCTTTAATTTTTGACTGTGGTGCATATTTTTTTTCTCTTTTAGTGGCCTCAAGCAGTCTGAAGCAGAGTCCTGCTTTATAAATATAGCACGAACACTTGAATTCTATGGAGTGGAATTGCACAGTGGTAGAGTATGTTTACATTGCCATTTTTCACTTGGAACATTTTATTATATGACTGTTTTTTTAGATGAACTTCTTATTTGCAGTGAAAATGTTAGCATTTCAACATTAGCTATACCATGTGTTTATTTTTAACTGAAGAATTTGGGTGATTTCCAAAATTTCCAGATTTCCAAAATTTGAGTAATGTAGAAAGGTCCTAGAATTTCAGGCAAATAAGCTAGATCTCCTGAACAGAACAAAAATGTATTTTTAAGATGCATTGCCTTCATACTGCAATACATTTTACTTAAGAATTTTAGTAAAACTTATGAATGTCATGGTGTGGAAGAAAATGAATGCTCTGTTTAGTGCTCTGATGTAGTCGGCAGATGTTTTAAGAGTTTGCTTACTCTGGATTTCTAACATGGCTGTAAGAATATAAAGTTCCGCCTGCCCCGTGACTCCAGGCTAAATCTAACTAGTTCTAAACAAGCACAGATGACAGCCACTAAGAATGTGTTTAAAATCTCTCAAACATGAGGTGTTCATTGATAAGAGACATGTCCTAGTAGTTCATTGTTTACTGGCATTTAATTATTTGATTATACTATCTGACTGAGAGATAAAGCCCTAAAACACACTTATTTGTATGAGAATTACCATTTCTAATTTTATGTAATAGCAAACTATTATGGATAGCCTTAAGCATGTTTCATGTCTGAGCTGCTGCCATCATTGGCCAACTTGTGGCATAGAAACTTACTGTAGTGTAATGCAGGTGATTAATTTCCTCCATAAAGATGACTGCTGGTTTTACTAGTATTTTTCTGAGATTTTTTGTTAATAATCATGACACTGAGAATTTTGATGAAAAAAATTCTGTGTTTTTGTAATGATACAAGTGATGGAAAAGTTCGTTTTCATTCCTCAGCATGTTGTTTTCTGTTTTTTCTGTATGCTACCACAAATATATGTGTTGCATTTGACTTTTAAGGATTTCTAAAGCACTCCTCTGTAAAGCTACTGCGATCACATTCATTTTCATAAAATATGTTGCTCAAATTATAGAGGCATTTTTGTAATGAGGGGGAAAAGTACAAAGGAGACAAATAGTTGAAGTAACCAAAATATGAACTTTGGTCTATGATGATCTTATCTGATGTGAGCATCAGGAGAGGCCACTGTTATGTGACAACTAGTAAGATCAGATTTTTTGCAAATCATGGCATGTTCTTTTGATTCAAATACAGTGGTTGTAGGTACGTAGTCTAGTATACGTGAACAATTTTTTATGTTCTTGTGTCTTACTTCTGGCAATGGAAAATCCTTCCCAACATCTAATAAGATGATAGCCCGTGCATGGTAAATGGGCATCTTCTTAAATCCAGCTTTGTCTAGATTGTGTCTGTCCAATGGATCATCTTTGTTACCTTTCTGCTGTATTGAAGAGTCCTTTATTGTTATACTTAAAATTTCCCTGAAAGTATTTAACTTGATCAGTCTGTACCTTTTAACTTTTCCTCTCACCTAGTATTTGGATAGCCCAACCTAATTCCTGACTTTCACTATGAGGCAAATTATCTGCTCTCTTAATATTCATGGAATACTCTTTCTGAATGTACTTCGATTTTTCCAACATGCTTCCTGCATTGTAGGCAGCAGAACTACACATGGTATGTCAGTAGTGGTCATACCAGTGCTGAGTAGTAAGCATAGTTTAGAGTAGGTTCAAACATTTTCAACTAAATGAAATTTTCTGAGTGTGTGTTGGGCTGCTCTCTCAGAATGGAAATACTTTTGGGGGATACCTACTTAAACAATGTATTTCTATATCCAGTGCATTGTTTCAGATTTAATAACATGGTATTTGCAGGATGTCAGAATGCTAGGTGCAAGTCCCTACTCTGGGTGACATCTATCAGTGCTTTTTATGGCATCTGAATCAAATAGAGTACATATTTGAATCAAACCTTTTTCACTTTTATGCTCCTAACATACAGACCCTCTTGCTACTGAGACTTCAATTGGAATTAATGTTTTGTGTCACAGTTGCTTTTTTTTGAAGGATGAAAATTTTTCAAGCAGAATGATTTTGTAGAACTTGAACAGAGCAACTAGCCAGTTAGAAACTGGTAGAAAAGAAATAGCAAGATAAAGTCATGCTGCAGCTTAAATCCATATTTTGCCGAATTTAGAGTATTCCTTTTTGAACAGTTTTGTTCTACCTCTCCTTCCCTTATCTTGAAGTGGGTGGTGGAAGTAGGAAAGTGTAGAGAATGGTAACAAGAATGATCAAAATTTTATGGAATGCCTTCTGTATCAGGTGAACAGCCTGGAAAACGTGAATAAGAAACAAATTTTTTGCTTTGGTAATAAATCATTTAAGGAGCTTCAGTCTACCTTGTAGAAGACAAAGGTTTAAGCAAAAAGAAAATTTTCCATGCAGCATGTAACTGAACTGCGAGGATTACCATCACAGTATCTTAATGGATGATAGAGGTGTAAATGGGTATCAAGAGCAATTAGCTGGATCAGTGAAAGAATGATTCGTTGGGCCCTATTAAACATACAGCTTGAGGATTTCCTGGATCAGAAGCTGTAAMTTGCCAGAAGCCGAGGAGGAGAATGTTAGTAGAGGTGTGATTGGATGACCTGTGCCTGGTGTTTTCTTGTGTGTGGGGGGGTTTTTTGTTTGTTTGTTTTTTTTACTACTTCTGAATCATCTGTTACAAATCGTTCTAGACAGAATGCTATGAAGTGAACCTTTGAACTAAGACATTGTCATTGATGTTCCTGAGAGCGTATATGAAAAGTAATAGTACTGCATTATATCAGAGTGAGCGTGTAGGGCATGATGTTCTAGCAGATACTTTGTTTAATTTGCTAAAGCTTTGTCTGTGCTGCATCAATCCTGTGGAAGAAACTGTTCTTACCTTTTCGGCTTACCTGGTAGCCTTCATGTTGGCTGACACTTCTCTGAAATTCAGAATAGTCTGATCCAGAGGAAGAACTCTTCTCATACTTGAGTCAGTCTTGTCAAAGTTTTCTCTTGGACATTTCAAGTTATCTGTATTGCTAAAACCAATTAAGATTATCAGATTGGTCTGAAATGGGACCAACTATGTCTTCTCCCTCAGGAATGACAGCTTTTCTACCACTTAGTGCACTGACTCACATCTATGATAGGTGCTGCTGTAGTTTTTGGTTACATTTTTACAGGCCTTACTCATCTTTTCTTTTGAATTTGTATAGCCAGTGTTTTAAAATATGAATGTGTGTGTGTGTGTGTTTTGGTTTTTTTATTAGCCATTGCATCAACTCAAAGTGAAGAAGAAATTCTGACCCTAATAATGAATTCTTAGTCACTGTTGTTTAAGACTAACAGACTCTTTCCCCAGCTCTTTTCCAAAATAATTTGACTTCCATGATTACTATACATAGTGATTCATGAAGATTCTTACGTGCTTAGGTCCACTGAGCCCTGATAAAGTGCTGACAGTCTGAAGAAATGTCTCTATTTCTGAAGTTTGTAGTGAAGCTCTTAAGAGACTCCCACAGAATATCCTAGCTTTGGCAGGGATGTTTGGCAAGCCTCTTAACATCCTCCACCTGCTTAGTATTCCTCAGATTTTGCCCTTTCAGCATTTTGAACACATGCTAGCAGAGGTTAGGTTCAGAACTGTAGCTTTTTGAAAGGCTTATGTGTTTGGATCCTTATGATCTTATGATTCAAGTCTTCCCTTGTTGCTGGAGATAAAGTCTTAGTCCTCTTAGATTCTGTATAGCAAAGGAACCAGGTGACACTTGGCTTTTATACTAATGGCCAAAAGGAATGGGTGCTCCTGCACAGGTGGTTGAGAGTGGGATACTTTTGGATAATATTTCTTGAACAAATGAATGTCTTATTAATCTTAATGTTTTATGGTATTAAGTTAAATAATTTTCAGAAGTCAAGTGTAAGCTTCCTTTTAACAAGCAAACATGAAACTTCCACTAGGGAATTAATCCAGTGAAGTCAGTTTTCATATGCAAACGCTTCTACTTTTCTCTGAGGATAAATCTGAATTGTTAAAATTGTAATATCCAAAAGTGAAGTAATATTTAGAAACTTAAGAGATTGAATTCAGTACCTTAAAATCTGTGTACACTAGCTGGAATTCTTAATCTTGTTTTGACTCTGGACCACTTTATTATCTGCTCAATAATTAGTCTGATGTTAGCCTACCTTTCGTTTTCTCTCAGAGAGAGGAAGATGGGAAACTTGTAGAATTGATGTTATTGCCATTTCTACAAAAATCCAGGTAGTATTTGCAATTGAAATTAAATGTGATTCAGTATTTAACTAGATAGATTACTGGCATGATCCTGTTCTACCTTTATAAATATTTTTTATGTTTGTCTCTGTAAAGAAACAGATAAAAAAGCAAAGCATGTGCATGACTTATTTGTGCAGTTTAACAGCATAGATATTTTGAAAGGGAAATAAATAACTGCACACCTTACTTTGTACATCATCTTGGAAACTCCTTATATGAGACTCTTTCTTTCCCCAGTTGCAAGATCTTGATTTCAGAATTCTTAGCTTTAACACATGAGAATTCAGTTTAACAAATAGTGTGCAAGGTTAGTGTTTTGGACAGGAGCAGAGGAGGGGGAAATTAAGTCTGTTCTGGTAGGGAGAAAATAGAGCAGTTTGGCCTAATTAACCCCATCAGTCTTTAGCTAATCCTTTATTTCTGCTAAATCATGCAGGTTCTGAGCTCTTTATCCTAAAGCTGTCTTCTCTTCATGTTATTAACTCTTAAAAGCAGGAACTTGAAGTAAGCATCAGGTGCTAGTAAGCCAGTTTTAGGTTGGCTGTACTATGGCAGGCAGCTAAGTTACGTGTTTCAGCTCCTGAAATGCTTCAGTTTGCTCCACAGCATATTAAAATAAAGCGGTGGCAATTCTGGATTACTTCGATATGCTGGCATAAACTATGGCAGTCTAGGAGCTTCTTCAGGTGGAGATTCAAGTACTTCTTCTAGCAGCAATCTTTGGGAAAGCAGGGCTGCAGGTAGCTGGGGACTGTTAATCATTTCAGCTGATTCTGAACTATTTTATCAATATCTTGAGATTAGCTGCATTTGGACAGCTACCTACTTAATGATTTTCCTTTATTGAACTCGCAGAAATAGGAGTGTTAATTCTTTCATCTTGACAGTGTTCAGTGTTATGCTAGATATTCAATGTTATATTCATCTTCTGTGAACTGCTGTGGTATTTCATTGGAAGCTTATAAGCCATGTTGCAAAGTAGGTTCAGCAGTTATTCAGTCATATACCTATATCAAATTTTTATTCAAATATTTGTGAAGGACTTATTGTAGACTTTCCATGGTATTGTTAGAGCACATGCTACCTGTTGTATTCTTTTATAACTTACTAATACCAAGAAATTGGAACTGGACATGCAAGGAAATATTTTATTAGCTGAGCACAGACTACCACCTAGAGGATCAGTTAAGCTACTGAAGGCTTTTAGAGAATTCATTACCTTTGGTAATCTTTCATAAAATATTCTGAGGCCACTCTTGAGTCAAACCTGATGTTTTAACCAGTGGGTTCCACACACCTGTGTGTAGATTTATGCACGTGTTCAGCTCTGTTTAGAAACTTGTGTAGTAAAATATTAGTACATATGTGTAAATCATACTGAATGGAATCATAGCCAAGAATTGTAACTTTTGCAATTTCTGTTTGGGTTTAGCCTTAAACCTGACCGATCAACTCTCCCGCCACCCCTTTTTTGTTCAAATATTTATACAAAAGCAGTATGTGTTTCCTCTTGAGTATCTTTCAATAGGGATAAAGCTGTTGTAAATATATGAATGTGTTTTTCCTCTTAAGTATGTTAAGCTAACATAGTGTGTTTGTTTTAATTAGCAGTGAATTCTTTTGTGTGTCAAATATTCATGTCTGCGTATATATTCCTCTAGCATGTTCTCGTTTGCAGAATTGTGGTCATCTCCTGTGAAGTTTTTGTTAATAAGATCTCTTTGGAAATCATAAGGAGTTATTTCCTTTGTCTTTCTAAGCAGTTTAAAGTCAGGAGATTTGTGCCCAATATCCAGAATTCTTTGATGTTTTAATTGACTCATCTTGGGAAGTACTTCAACTTCTTTCATGTAGTTAAATTAATATAAGACTAGACTTGAAACTTCTTAGTCTGATAGGGACCTAAAAAATACCTAATGTAGTAAGATGAACATTGCAACTTTTTTTGAGTGAGACTTTTTATTATGTATTAGATAGGATCAAAGGAGAAATGCATGAGAAGAAAAATCAAAATAAATGACTGAATTTTATGACTTGTGTTGCATTTTAAGCTTGCCCATGCCATCAATATAGAAAATTTGAAAATTAAATTTATAAATAGGTAAATGAGAATGACACAAACTGCCTCTGTATTCTTACAATATTTTTCTTTTTCAGGATCTTCATAATCTAGACCTCATGATAGGGATTGCATCAAGTGGTATTGCTGTGTATAGAAAACTCATCTGCACAAGCTTCTATCCCTGGTAAATTCCTCTATTAGTTAAGAAATGTATATACTCTTTTAAATCTCCTTTCCACTTGCTTTAGCATTTATTGCAAAGATGACTACTATGTAGAAATTTGTTCTTTATGGTGTATCGTGTATTGAGGTAAAAATGAAGGTTATTGCTTAGGCTTTTACTTCTACAAGACTTTTGAACTACTTGCACTATGCAAAGTCTTGATCAAGTTCATTCACATATGGGCATGAGTACATGATTAGGACGACCCTGGTAGTGTTAGATTTGCTGCTGTTACACTCAGACATCTCTCTCTTTTCAATAAATATTACTAGTAATATTTACTAGTAGATACTGCTACTAGATACTAGAAAAAATTACTAGTAATCTTTTCAATAAATATTGCTAGTAAGTAAAGCTCAACAGTTAGTGTTTTGATCATTATGTCCTGTCATTCAGCAAGAAGATACTTGCTTCTCAGAAAAGAAATGTAAAAAGAGTTATTTCTAGATTGATTCACTTAGATTTAGAATAACATATTTCATACAGATTCCTAAATTTCATCAAACAAGGTTATATAATATTAACATGTAGATTTTGGAGTCTCCAGAGAGGAGAGACCTTTACATTGTTATATGATACCAGAACCATTAGGATGCAGAACAGTAGTTTAGAAAATTATCTCTAAGAATAAGAAGTAGCCTGCACAAGATGTCTGAGGTAAATAAAATTAGTACAATTGAATTATTTGTAATACTTATTTGATATTACTTATAGGAAAAATTGGTAAAATAAATTTGAAATTACATGGCGGCTTGGCCTTGCCTTAAGATTTTTGGAATGGATCAGAAAGAATTTTTCCCTGTCTCTCTCCCTCCCCCCCCCTCTTTTTTTAATAAGTGTGATTTTTTTTCTCTATTTGAGAAAGCAGAACTTAAATGTTATGCATAATTTCCTCGTATAATTTATAACAGTTTTCCTGGAGAACGTTTCCAGTAAGATGATACAATGTTCCTAACCATCACAGAAAAATGCATTCTAATGGGTTGTACTTGCTATTGGCTTCTTAATTATATTAAAAACTGCTTGTTAACAGTATTTTTTAAATACTCAAGTCATTCTGTCCTTTCATTATGAACCTAACATATTTGCTATGGGAAAGCAATAAAGTAGGTTGAAATAATCTAAATTATAGTTGAAAAGGTACTGCACAGTGTCTTGACTTTTCTCCTTTTTTTCTTGGCAGCGAGTTGTCTTTCAACTCACTTGGATATGCTGCATCCATCCTAAATGGATGTCAATACTTTCATACAGCATAGTGGTATTTTATATTTTTCCTTCTATAATGGATAATAAAGCATAAAAGGCTCTTACCATTCATCTTTAATTGTGTCCTGAGCTCTGCCCTTTATCTGTCAATCTTTCAACTTCTTTAAACAGCTGCAGGTTTTAAAAACTGCCAACTTGAGGCACATTTTCTTTTTTCTCCAAGTCGTCTTCTGCTAACTTAGTGACCTGAGATACGAATGGGTAATAGTAACACCTGAAAAGCATAGTGATAGCATTTTAAAATCCAGGACTGTATGATTTTTAGGGAGGAGAAGCAATGCTTTATAGCACTTAAGACAGGAAAAATTCACAACTTCCTATAGTACTTTTACTCCGGGAAAGCACAGAGGAATCCAAACACATGCTAAAATGTTATGTGTAAAAAAGGGCTATTCTAATTTATGAAATAAGAAATGGAGGAAAAACTCAGATTTTTTTGTTCTAATATTTCCATTCTAGGACATGAACTTTAGGCACCAATATTTTCAGTTGACAGCTAAGGTCAAAGCTTTCCTACCGTCTCTCTAAAAATATCTTCTCAACTTGAAAGTAGCGAAAAGGCATAAACTGAGTACATAAAGAATAACTTTTTGATATTTTATTT
Source organism: Apteryx rowi (assembly GCF_003343035.1). Classification (NCBI taxonomy): domain Eukaryota; kingdom Metazoa; phylum Chordata; class Aves; order Apterygiformes; family Apterygidae; genus Apteryx; species Apteryx rowi. Next base: position 287,728 of record NW_020451017.1, read on the forward strand.
CTGGCTTTTTGAATAAATTAATCATCATTCTTCATTCAGGAATGCTGCCTCCTCCCTGCTGCACGCCTCCCAAACTGAGGATGTTACCAGAGCATAGCAGCCAAACAGTCTTTGTAGTGTACGTTTTCAGTTTTCAATTAAGGCATTAAAGCAGGATACGTTTTTGTAATGCCCACAATTTTAATGCATGTTGGATTGAAGTTGTGGAGGTCAAGAGACTCCTTAGAGAACAATACGTGCTTGAGAAGGCAACCCCCCCCCCCAAAAAAAAAAAAAAAAAGAAAGAAAAAGAAAAAACCCACAGATAATTGAAACTGTCTTTTTACGTAACCCCTTTTACGGTAAGTAGGTTTTTCGTATAAACTGAGCAAGCTTCAGCATAAACATAATAGAGCTCAAGGTGGCAGCAAACACCATCAGAGCACTCTTTCCAAAAGTTTAAGTGGAATATTCTGCAGCATTAATAGATGACAACAGTACAACAACTATGCCAATATGGTAGCAGCCAAAGGGGACAAAAATTTCAGGAACAGAGGCAGCGAGAGTGTACTGCTTAGACAAAAGGAGGATTTTTCAATCAAGCAGTCTATGTGAGGAGCAAGCTAACTGATCAGTCAGAGGCAATGCAAGTAAAGACAGGTTTAAAAATAACTCTGGATTTACCCCAAAATTTTATATGCTTTGGAAAATTATTTTTGGAGTTCTTGACTGTCTTGTGATAATTTCCAGACTCATTTTGCAAGTAAAACATTACCTAAATGGCAGAACATACAAGCTTGCTCTACATTTTATGTCAGCAGGAATTAAGATTGTGTATTAAGTGCTATTCAGTGTATGCAGTTTCTTTGCTTTGGAAACTTTGGAGAAACTGCTAGAGGGATATATTCTACATTACTAGTAGAAATCAAAAAAGGAACTTGACCGAGCATTAAGTGGTAAATTTGACAGAAACTTTCATGCACAGTCTTCCTAGGGCAAAGTGTAGACTTACAGCTAAGGAAGCATTTTTGCTTCAAGTCAAAAATAACAGCTGCTAGCAGTAAGTGCCAGGACAGAACTGCCAATTAGATCAGAAGTGAGTAATTGTGGTGCCCACTATGTGATAAATCCATTCGGATCCTTGTGAATGGTAGGAAAACAGGAGCCAAAAGATTTATCATTAATAATGTGCTACAACTATTGAGGGTTTTAAAAGTAAACAGTGAAATTTGTTGCATAGTCACTGTACAGATTATTGGTGAGCAGGAAGAGCAGGTGAGCCACTGATTAGAATAGGAATAACTGTATTCCATTTGGATCATTTGGAATGTGGCATCTTCAAGCACTTATTCAGTCTAAATCCATTAACAATCTCTTGGATTCTTTTTGTGGATTGGCTTATATGCGAGCATTCACTTAACTAGTAGGCATAACATTGCAAATGAATTTTTCTTAATGTTAAATAAAACTGTCAGATTAGCAAGTGTTTGTCACTGAATTCAATAGGTCTAGCTGTACTTTAAGAAGAATTAATGGAACTGAGAGGGATGTTATACTTCAGAGGAGAGTCAGAATAAAGATACTAACCCCCTAATTTGACATGAAGTGATTATGTGGCCATGCAGTGAATCATGTTAGAAAACAGAGGGGTTTGGGGATTCTTTTTTGTTTTAAGTGTTGGCTACGTTTTTACTGTTGGGTGGGGATTTTTTGCTTAGTCTGCAAGGTTAGTTTACTGTATTTTTGCTTCTGCTGTTAGGGTAAGAACAGTGGCAACCACTGCATAGGCTGGCAGTGCCTCCAAAAACTTACTTGTTAAAGTGTAATCAAAGTCAAAAAATGTGGTAGGAAAGAACCAGTAGTGCAAAACTTTGGGGCAGCGCTAGTCCAGGCAGAGTAGCACTAGGATTAAGAAAGGATAGACATAAGTGAGTTCCATCTCAGTAAATGCAGCTGAAACTTTATATGGCTTATCAGGAAGTTTGGAATCCAGAATTTTTAGGTAGGCAGCAGAGAGCTCTGCCATTTGCAGCAGCAACTCAAATGGTGCAAGTACATAGAGGGTGGCCTAGTCGGGAGAGGTGGATATAAGTTAAGCTTTCCAGTAACTTGCACAACTATTTGCCTGATGGCAGAATAACATTGTGAATGAAATTCCTGCGTTTTATTTGTTCCTTATTTGACAACAGAGAGAGATATTTGAACACTTACTCAGAAATGAACACTCCTTCAATTTTCTAGCCCTTTTGTGCAGGAGGGGGAATTATTCTTTTATCTTTCTTGTTTGTAACATGCAAATTTACTCCCCTGTATGAATGAGGGTATTGCTCTATAATAAAGTGCATCTTTCTCATAGGAAGTAGGGATGAATGATATGCCAGTGCCACACTTGCTGAGAGCAGTGTAAAAACTGTGGTAAGAACCAAGATGATCTCCTATGTAGTTTGTCCCTGGTGAGATCTAAGGTACTGGGACATTCTCAGTGGAAGCGAATGTTCTGAGACTTTTAGCAGCAACCTTCAAAAACCTTTCATTGTGTGCAGGTGGGGTTTTTCAGAAACATATGACTTGATCAGACTTTAGCTTTCCTAAGGCATGCGTATGTTTGCAGAACATTCCTTAGCTGATCACAGATTTCTTTCTGAAATGTGTAAGCTCTTAATTATTGAAGTGTTTGAAGTATTCAAGTATTTTATGTACCCAGGAAAATTAGGTAGTAGACAAATCTTTTGTTTTGCTGTAGGGAGGTGCCTGGGCACCCCTATAGGAAATTTTGGTCCAAGTATGTTTTGTTTTTGAAAAACTGATAAGCAAATAATTGAAAAGTGGTTAAGCACCAATTCCACCCGTAATCCTTACCTAGAAAATCATTATTTGTACCATGTATATCTAGAAGAGGTGCTCAATTTTGTATAAAAATACTATGTAAATTATGTAGCAATGTTAATAATTGGAGCAAAAAATATATTAACACTTATTCTTACAATTTTTGTCCTTCTACAAATATATTACTTAGTGTTTATTTAGTTACAAGTACCTTATTTTTCACATTCTGATGGCTATTGTGTTGTGGGAATTTTTAGTTACGGTATGACCAACTTTTGTGATGTCATTAGTGTCTTAAATTTTGGGGTTTTTTTAGTCCCAGTTGTGATATGATTCTTAAGTTATACAAACTTGGAATATTTAATGTTTGTATAGCTGGTAAAGGATGTCCTCAAGTTTCTGCTGCAAGTATGGATTTGGTGGGTGAGAATTGCTAYGTGAACTATTTAAAGTGTACATGAGGAAAAAAGTTTAATTTTCAAAAGACCTTTCCTTCTTATCTAAACTTTTTGCTTTGTGTGTTCCTTGACATCTGTTTACCACTCAAAACACAAGTGATGGTTGTGTTACTTTATGGAATATTCAACAGCTACAATCTTTTAGGCTTACTGTGCTCAGTATTATTTTTCATTGCTTTCTCCCTCTGTCCAATTGCTTAGTATTTCATTGTCTCTTTCTTTCTTTTAGGGTGAACATATTAAAAATTTCCTTTAAAAGGAAAAAGTTTTTTATACAACAACGGCAAAAACATGTAAGTAGTCATTTTACTTTGTTTTCCTCAAGTGGTCATGTTTGAATTTTTGGCCTATGATAAAAGGAACCCTGGGAGAAATGCTGGCCTTAATGATTAAGATGACAAAAGGCAGGCCCTATAGGTGCTCTGTTGTGTTATCTTGCCTTCACTATTGTGGTCATTCTGTGCTCACTCTGTTTCCACTTTCTTTTCCTTTACATTATGGAATCCTTTCACCATCAGTCTGCTGAACTGCATCCTTCCCATTCAGGTTTCTTTTCCTTTACAGATTTGGAGGATAGGCAGATCTTCGTGCCTTCTCTGGTGTTTAGTAACCTGGCATTTTTCCCTTTGCCTGCCAGCCTCTGCTACCCTTTTCTTTGTTGCGGTGTCTGCATGTCAGCTGCCCTGTAGAGTGCTTCAGTGCAGTGAATCGGCTGAATAGCTGCTGGGCCTGTCTAGAAGGATTTTGTGAGGTTGCACCTGCTTGTGGGGCTCAGAGTTTTGGGAGAAAGGAAGGTCAAGGTCACTGGAGAAGAGAACTCTGYAGCTGAAAGAGGTGACTGAAGAGGGGGCGGTGCATCTCCTGCAGCGTGTAGTATGGATCACTTTCAATGTTGGCAAAATAAGCTGAAGATAGTTGAGACAACTGATGTAAAATTCCCTTTTGCTGCTTAGAGTCCTCTTCATAATTCTGTGTGCTTTTTGCAAAACAGTAATAATACTAGGCTATTTTATAGAAAAAAAAGAAGCAAAAAATCTTGGTTACGGTTACTGTGTTTGCTGCTAAAATATGAATAGATAAGCCATCTTTTGAGGAAGGAAAGGGAATAATCATGACATGAAAGACAATATGGAAATCAGTGGCTAGTAAAGATGGCCTAAGTACATCTTAATTCAGTGGAGGACAGAATTCAAATATATAATGAAAGGTAAATCTCAACTTCATTGTAATAAAACTTATGGAATCTGGCCGATCATTATTGCCAGGAGCTGGCTCACAAGAGAACCTCTGGACCCACAGATTAGAGCCCTCCTGAACAACAGATTGCCAGGGCTTTGTGGGATATGTACACATTTTTTGTTTTCAGGGCTCCTATGTAAACAAAATAATAGACAAAGATACTGTTAGTGTTTGGACACAAATAAGGTGCAYAAATTAAGCTATTTTCTCTTTTGAGAGAGAGAGTAACAAAACCTACCAGAGACAGGTCTGAAGTTTTTTGAAAGCTGTACTTTTCTATTTCTGAATATATTGTTTATATGTAAGCTTATCTCAGTCTGTTCAAATGTATTTCACTGTATGAAGAAATGAGTGGCTGGCAAACAGTTCATTTTACTAGCTTGTGCGTGTAATTGGTCACGCAATATTGTCTCACATTTGAGGATTAAAAAAAAATCAGTGATAAGTAGTCTTATTAAATTCTGAATATCTTTGTTCATATATACAAGTATTGGCATGCTTATGAATGGCAACTTCCAAAGTGTCTGTGAGAATAAACACAGGAACAGGATTTCAACAGAGAGAATGATTAGTAACAGTGAAAAATAAAATAAATGAGTATATTTACAGTTTTTTGGAATATGAAGGAATGAAGTATCAGTATATAACTATAAGATCTCTTGAAATATTTGTATTCATGCTTAAAGACTTTATTGCTGTCAAAAATCGAATTTCTCTTTCTGGAGAGGTGATGCATCTTTGAAAAGGGCAGGATCCTTAGTTTGCTCAATTAAATTTGTGTCAAAGGCTTTGAACTGTCTTTTTTTTTTTTTTTTTTTTTTTAACTAACCTCCTCCTAAGTTGTCATTTTTTTATTTCATAATGTGCTAAGGTCAGGGTATTGCACACAGCATCATGCTTAAAGAACTCCAGAACTTTAGGAAAAATAAGGCCGGCAGCATGACCTTTTTRCTGTTTCTCAGTAGATATGAAAAAGTGGACTGGGTGCACTATTAAATCTCTAGATATATTCCTCCTTGTCGGTTATCCCCCTTTGCTTGAAATCTAGGGCAGCAAATCTGCATGCTTGCAGTGTTTTCATGGTGTTGCTTTGAGCAGCCTGCTGTTGCAATGCAATGGCAGTGAGGGGATAGCTGAACTACTCTGGGCTTTCTTCAGAACCGTGGGCCACTCGAGTGAGGTTTGAGGGCAGATGACTGAGGTCATGTCAGTCTTGGGGTTTATCAGACTTTCACTTGGGAGTGCAGAAGGAAATAGATAAATGAGACTGAAAGTGAGCAAGGTAGAAGAATATGGGGAAAGCAGAGCAGATAGCACGGATTAGTAGGTAAGGTTTTATTAAAGGTAGCAGTAGTACTATAATATTTCAAGGCTTTGTCTGTCATGATATGTAGATTTGATTTCTTTTCAAAATCTACAGAAAGTTATCAAAGGCCGTGAATGTGCTGTCCTCTGGGACATGCTGTGTTTTGTTGATTTTATTCTACTGATTTCTCTTATTCTTCATAATTCTTTCTTTGTGCCATTCTTCTGGACAGTTAACTTACCTGGCCAACCCTCATCTCTTCACTACTCACCTCCTCTGTTACTCACCCCCTGCCCCAGTCTACTAATTGGCATATTTAATAGAGAGTATGTAGTGTTTGTGTTTCTACTGAAGAGCTACACAAGGGAGACAGATATATTGGTGAATGTCTAATGTTCTGAAAGCTCCTGGTACCTAGCCTGAATGAAAGGTGTAAGATTTAAGGTAGGAATAGAAGCTATGCTGGCTTACAAGCAATGTTTTAAAGCTTCCAAAAATGGAACTTGATATTGATTGTGGTTATGTAATGCTTAAACACCTGTTTCTGCATAATAAAATATAATACTTGCTATGCTGTAAGCACTTTCAAATTCTCTGTAAATGGAATAGGCATGTCTGTGATGTAAGTTTTTCCCTGATGTTGAATATGGGCTAAAATAGCAAGACACTCGCTTTAGCCACTTGTTAGATTTGTTTCCTTTACCTCAGTGGCCACAAACTCTCTAATCCTCATTTCTTGATAATAATTAAAATTCAGTGCTTTTGGAACTTGGTCTGAAAAGGATGATAGACACCAGATTCTTGGATCTCACTGGAATTCTCTTCAACTTTAAAACTGTGCATAGATTTAATAGTCTGGCTTACAAGGTGGCCTGTTAGTGAGCAAAAAGGTTTTGTGAGCAAAATCTTCTGTTAATTTAAAAATTGATTAGACTTTTCTGAAACTTCTGGAAATATTTATCCTAGCATAAGTCCGTATTTAAACTTTTAGCACACTTAGCTTTTAAGAAAGTTTTGTGACAACAGTTGCGAAGAATTCATTTATGACTTTGAAAGTAAAATTCGTTACTATAGTCAAACCTAAATTTTAAAAGGAAATATTAGGTAAACTTAATTCCTTATATTTACCTGATGGATTTTCAGTATAATTGAGATGTTCAGATAAACTAATTCTTATGTCTAGAGAGGGAGTTAAAAGACCAGTATTTCAATAGGACAAAGGTATTAAAGTGTTTCCTTTCATTTGTCTTCCGGAGAAGTGTAAAACATTGAGTAGTATTCAGCCCTCAGAGTACCTAAGAAATGCCATTTGCTATTAAATCTTTACATGCTTTATGCTTTTATATGTTGCAAAAAAAAAAACTGAATTAAAATTTTACGATGCCTGTGCACTTTACTTTATACAAGCTCTCTAATTAAAAGTAGCTAGGGTTAACTGCCAAAGACGAATCATGCCTGAGAAATTGTAATTAGTTAAACATTTTGCAATGTCTGTATAGAAAAAAGGGGCAAATCCTTTTTATCTTTCTTTTGTAATTTTCTTTGGTTTTCAAAAATAGGAAATCTATTGCTAAAGCCATTGAACTGTTATAAAATGATTTGCAGAATGTGGCATTGATCTCTGATACGTGGCATCTGCAGAAAGTTGCATAGAAAGAAAAAGAGTACAAGGAAAATAAGATTTTTTTTTTTTTCCAACCAAAATGGTCTGTAGTTATTTCCAAAGGGGGGTATTGCTGTGAACAAACGAAAGGACAGTGCAACTAGAAATCACAGTGGTATCCAAGTGGGACCTCTATTGTTGGACTGTACAATAAATAGTTTTATTAGGTCTTTTTGTGTCCTTTAAAAAGGCGTGACAACCCAAATCATGACTTTCTCCAAAGAATGAGCTGAAAAGAGGGAGCTTTAGTGGCATGATTGCCTGCCTAGTTATATGTTAAGACATCAAAATCCAGTCATAATTCAGACAAAAAAACTGAAAAAGCTGCGTGATGACATCACAAACTTTTTTTTTCACTGAAGTGCTGAGCTGTGATAGCAGTTAACTTGAGTCTCGCATTATTTTCCTTTGTCACATGTACTTTTGTCCTCCTTGCATTATTTTTCTTTCTGCTTTGTTTGTTTTAATAAGATTTTGGGTTGGCTGGCCAAAGCTTTATCTTCTGCAAAACTCTTGAGTACTGGGACCAGAAAATAGCACAACAAGCAATACACTTGGCCAGGGAATAAATATGGATGGTACAACTGTGTTGCACCTGTGTTTCATTGGCACTTTAACACTGAGGTTGCAAGTTGTATTTGTACCAAGGCATAACAGTAGGATTAGATTTAAAAAGCGGTAGCAGTGCCTCCTGTCTATCACAGTTAATTTACTTTCTTTTCCCTAAAATGGATCACTGTTAACATCTTTATCTTCTAAAAGACTGTCAAGCAGATTTTTTGCATGCTATAGCTCTTGGAATGTTTTGAAACAAGGTTATTAAATTAAAGCCGTACATGAAGTATTTGAATTCAGTGGGTTGGGTTTTTTTTTGGGGGGGGGGGGTCCTTTATATGTAGCACCATTAATAAAATGCTTAAAAGATTTACCTTTGTCATAGGAGGTCAAGAGCTGACTAGAAACCTGAAACCATGTTTAGCTGTTTAATGTTATGCATGTTTATTCAAAACCTTTTACATACTAGAATTAAGTATTTTCATTAAAGTAACATTGAAAGAAATTTATTTTTCCAGTGTTACTCAAATGTTTAAAATATGCATTTTGGAATTTACAATTTCATATAGTCACACAGCAGTGAAAGAAATATTTTGGACGTCTCCAGTATTTGCTTAAAATCGACTATATGCTTTTTCCTAAATGCAGTTTGACTATTTATGGCTAAAAGTAGTTTTATTGTTTACACAATAGTTTTATCAGCTTGTTTGTTATGTTTGATCTTCTTGTATATATTGAAACATAGTATTTCTTACCATTACAGAATGAATCCAGAGAGCATATTGTTGCCTTCAACTTGTTAAATTACAGAGCATGCAAAAATCTGTGGAAGTCTTGTGTAGAGCATCACACGTTTTTTCAGGCAAAGAAGTCACTACCTCATGAAAAAAAGATATTGTCACACTATTGGACCCTGGGTTCTAGAAACCCAGCAAAGTAAGTATTGTGGGAAAGCATATTTTGCATTTTAATGAGGGTGGGGTGGGGGAATTCATGTCACTGATACCTAAAGTTGGGGTACATTTGTGGAGTTCAGTTCTGCTCACAGCCACGTCACAGACTTCAGGTAAACTGCTGGACAAGTTATGTAACTTTGGTTTCAGTTTCTGCAACATGGTGTCAATACAATTAAACTTTTTTTTATAATTTCCTAAGAATTTATTTGAATACAGGTATGTTCTAATGATATTGTTTCAACTCACTGTTTCAGTTTGAGGAACACTAGAAAGTAAAAATGTCATGTAGCTAATGAGCAATAAGAACTTGCAGAACAGACTTGTCTTGCCGCTTATTCTTGCGTACTCAAAGTGCTAGGAATTTCTGGAGTGCATGATACATGTCACTAATGAATGGTTGGTAGGCGAAAAAAATCGGTCCCGTGCAAGTTCTGGAACACCGTATAGATTTTTAGGTGCTATTAACATTCATTATCTGTGTTGCAGTCACTATAAGGACTGCAAATTGTGTTGACTAACATAACTGTCTTTCATATGCAGAATTGAATACCGCTTTTAGCAGTGTAGCTGAAATAGTTCATACTAGAATTATCCAAGCTTGCAGGTTAGGTGAGCTAGGACATGCAATTTCACTGAGATGGGTAAGATTATGTCACTTACTATAACCTGCCCATCCCAATGCTTTTACAGTTAACATCAGTGTGATGTATGAGGTTTATGAAAGTATCGGTTTCAGCTTCAAAGGATGCCTGATGCATATCTAAAGGACAACCTTTTTTTGAGTTAAAATGGACTCTAATTGGTGTTTAGATTTCTAGCACAGTGGGGTGGTTTCTACCAGTTACTTTTCACTACTTCCAACTTTTGAATATCTATTAGCTTTAAGTAATAAAATTTATCTCACTATCCTAAACACCATAGAAAGTATTGGATTCCCCCTCCATTTGCTCTGATAGCTGTCAAAAAAGGACAATTTTTTTTTAATATTACTTTAAAACTGTAGTCTCTGAGGATTCAATAATATATCTTGTATGTATTTCTCATATTGAGGAAATGGTTCGGTTTCAAACTCCTTATAACAAGTTTGAAGAAATTTGCATCTGATGTGGGAGAGAAAGTGCAGGGTCCTGGAGCTGTTTTCAGGTTCTTAAGATAATGAAATGACTTTAGGGCACAGCGTTGCCCAAGTTGGGCAAGAACTTCTGAAAATCAATGAACAAGATGGTTGAGCTACCTCTGATTCTATTTGAGAAGGTGCAAAAGGTGACAACTTATTGGCTATAAGAATGTGAACTATTTTGTGCCAGACCAAAGGTCTGTCTGTCCCAACATCCTGTCTCCAGGTCAGGAGTAAATGCCTAGGGAGGCATGTTAGAACAAGGCAAGCAAGTGAAGCTTGCTTCCATAGAATGCTTTCCATTCTCCAGTTGCTTATGACTCAAGGACTTCCTGAGCCAGAGGTGGTGTCTTTGGATTTTTTTTTTTTATGAATATTGCTAAATAGTCATGATTCCATGTAACTTTGAACATATACAGTATCTTGTGGCAAGAAGCTTTTGCAACTTTATAACTATACATTATAGACGACCTTTGATTAATTTCTGATCTCTGAAGCTTCCTTCTGCTGGAAAGACAACACAGCTAGGCACAAACAGTCCTGGAGGTTCCTGCAGAGCATTGGTGACAACTTCTTGACACAGGTGGTGGAGGAGCCAACAAGGAGAGGTGTGCTGCTGGACCTCATACTAACAAACAAAGAAGGACTGGCTGAAGATGTGAAGGTCGGGGGCAGCCTTGGCTGCAGTGACCATGAGATGGTGGAGTTGAG
>NW_020451017.1:300497-379123 GCF_003343035.1 Apteryx rowi
CTCCTTCTCTGGAGATATTCAAAACCCACCTGGATGCAATCCTGTGCAATGTGCTCTAGGTGACCCTGCTTGAGCAGGGGGGTTGGACTAGATGATCTCCAGAAGTTCCTTCCAACCTCAGTGATTCTGTGGTGCTTGAGTGTGATGGCAGATGAACGTTTGCTTCTTAATTCATTTGTGACCCTTAGCACTGTCTTATCCTACCCCAGTGATTTTTTTTAAAGAGAAAGACTACTTAGTCTGTTTATTTGCTTATACAAAAATCTTTTCCATACTTTTGATCATCCTTGTCAGACTTTATCTTCCCAGTTCACCTCTACTTTGTGACCAGATGACTGGGGCCTGGTGGTGGCTGAAAGAGCTGTCCATAATGTTCAAGATACCACTTTCATGAGGCTTCCTACTTTTTATTTCCCTCGTTGACCTCTGCTAGTCATTGAGCTGGTAGTTTCATAATGATATCTAAGATCTAGTTCCTTGAAGGCAGTAGTTCAGAGTCTGTCATTTTGCTATATGAAGTTGGAATTGTTCTTTCCAATATGCACCAATTGGGTGCGAACTTCATGAAATTTCATCAACCAGTTTATTGTGTAGTCACTTGATAACGTAATGTCCTGCATTTCTTCACAATCAGCATTCGTTTTTGCCATCCTGTGTGATTTAATTATCTTCAGTAAACTTCCTTACTGTTCATCCTTTTCTCTAGATGACTTGTGAATATGCTGAACAGAAGAGCCCCTAGCATATACCAATGTCATAGCCTTCTATGATGGGATGACTGGCTGGGTAGATGAGGGGAGAGCAGTGGATGTTGTCTACTTTGACTTCAGCAAGGCTTTTAACACTGTCTCCCATAACATCCTCATAGGCAAGCTGAGGAAGTACGGGCGAGATGAGTGGACAGTGAGGTGGATTGAGAACTGGCTGAATGGCAGAGCTCAGAGGGTTGTGATCAGTGGCACGAAGTCTAGTTGGAGGCCTGTAGCTAGCGGTGTTTCCCAGGAATCAACTTCTTCATCAGTGACCTGGATGAAGGCACAGAGTGCACCCTCAGCAAGTTTGCTGACGATACAAAACTGGGAGGAGTGGCTGATACCCCAGAAGGGAGGGCTGTGCTGCCATTCAGAGAGATCTGGACAGGCTGGAGAGGTGGGCAGAGAGGAACCTCCTGAAGTTCAACAAAGGCAAGTGCAGGGTCCTGCACCTAGGGAAGAATAACCCCATGCACCAGTAAAGGCTGGAGGCTGACCTGCTGGAAAGCAGCTCTGCAGAGAAGGACTTGGGAGTGCTGGTGGACACCAAGTTAAGCATGAGCCAGCAGCAATGTGCCCTTGTGGCCAAGAAGGCCAATGRTATCCTGGGCTGCATTAGGCAGAACATTGCCAGCAAGTTGAGGGAGGTGATCCAGCCCTGGTGAGGCCATGCCTGGAGTGCTGCGCCCAGTTCTGGGCTTCCCAATACAAAAGAGACATGGAGCTACTGGAGAGAGTCCAGTGATAGACTACTAAGATGATGAAGGGACTGGAGCATTTCTCCTCAGAGGAAAGGCTGAGAGAGCTGGGCCTGTTCAGCCTGGAGAACACAAGACTAAAGGGTGATTGCATCAATGTTTACAGGTATCTGAAGGGAGGGTGTCAAGAGGACAGGGCCAGACTCTTCTCAGTGGTGTCCAGTGACAGGACAGGAGGCAACGGGCACAAACAGAAACACAGGAACATGTCTGAACATGAGGAAGAACTTTTTTCCTGTGAGGGTGATAGAGCACTGGAAGAGGTTGCCCAGAGAGGTTGTGGAGTCTCCATCCTTAGAGATACTCAGAAGCTATCTGGACAGGGTCCTGTGCAATGTGCTCTAGGTGACCCTGCTTGAGCAGGGGGGTTGGACTAGATAATCTTTGAAAGTCCCTTCCAACCTCAACCATTCTGTGATTCTGCAATATCTTCGTGAGACTTCATTGATGAAGTTTCATCACTATAAAGCTAAGCCATTTATTTCTGCTCTCTGTTTTATGTCACAAGTGAACAAGTAATCTAAGTGAGTTTTCTGTGCCCTAGCTCCTTAGTTTCTTTACGATCTTCAGGGACTTTGTCAAATGCCTTTCTGAAATCTTGAGTAGATTAAATCAATAGATTGAAGTGAAAAGTTATGTTAAAATAGTTCAACTATTTCATCCTAGAGGTTTTTAGATTTTCTAGATGAGTTTCAACTCTGGTGATTTTTTTTTTTCATTATGTTGATTTGTTTGTTTCGTCTATCAGTTCAGCTACAAATATGTGTCCTTCAAAAAGAAAGATTCTGTCATGGGACATATGCAAATCTTTCTAAGCAGTGAATTTAAAAAAACAAACAAAAAAAACCCTCACAACACTTCTGTCATTATCTTCTCTGAATGTGGGGATTTGGGTGTCTTTTAGTCCTTTGATTATCATATACTCTACAGACTACAAGCTGCTCAATTCTGATGCATTTTGGGAAAGTATTTTATTGATTTCCTTCCCCCCCCCCTTCTTTGCAGTGTGTTCTCTTAACTGTTTAATTGGGCTTTAACTTGTCAGATTTTGATTCTCTTTCTTCTATTCGGACAAAGCTCAACTTTTGAATAATGTTGTCTTATTTCAAATAGTTTCTGTGACTGTGGTGATTCCTGGGTGTCTGGCTAGCTTTTGATATTCTCTTGTTGCTTTGATTGATAGTCTCTTTCAATCCTGCAGAAATTCACACCTAAGAGAGTAGTATTCCTTGTAAATGAAGCCAGTTAACCCATTAGGTTCATCCAACAATAAGAAGGTGGATAAAATATTGTGTCTTCTACTGCGGTGGAATTTCTATATTTTCACCTAGCACTAGATTGTAGCTGAAGCAATTCAAAACAAGTAGTTGCATGAACAGCAACCTAATCTTGTGATTTTTTTTTTTACAGATCTGTGTTTTGAGGATAAGCTCCTTTATGGGTCCCTTTAGTGAGTGTATTGAGGAGGTTACTTTTGCAAAGCTTGTAGAAATGTTATTTCCTGAAGAACTTTATCTCTCTATCAGATCTGCAAAGAGATTCAAAAACTGTGTGTATGCACGTGAAGACACAGGTATTGCATAACCCTTGTCATCTTAGGAAAGAAAGCAGCATCATTTCCAGAATGTACCAGTTTAGTATCATTCCAGTTTTTACCAAACATTTGATTTCTTACAAATTTACTGTGGCAATTTCTCAATAGTCTGTAGCATACAAAATTGTCATTGTTGAATTGAGTCAGTTGATAATTTTTTTTTTTCCAAGTAGTTTCTCATTCAGAGGCATTATCAGTGGGAAGTTGGCTACGTAGGCTGTCTTTGGAAATCTCTAGGGAGAACTGGGGGATTTCACTGTTCTTTGTGAAATCTTCCACCAGGTTAAGGATGTTCTCCATAATTGTGCAGTTTTTGGTCTTAAATGTGCCAGCAACAAGCATGAAACTTGTGATTTAACTGAGACAGAGATAACTACAACCTTTACCATCAAAGGTGCCCAGGTATATGTGAAGTGACAGTAATTTTGTCAGACTGTGTAGTCCTTATCATCAGCTTGGTCACTGTCACTCAGCAAATTATCTTCTCAAAAGATGTAGGAAGAGGTGCAAAACAGTCACTTTCAAAGTCATTTTCTTTTCTCCCTCTGTCCAATTTTGGAAATTGTTACCTTCTTGTTACCACCTGTTTGTCACTGTGGCATGTTGTAACAGACACACAGGCTTCCATGTTCTTTTTCAGGGGTGTCTCTGAGTTCATGTGGAAGCTACTCAACTGAAAAAAAGGCATGCTGTATGCTCCCTCATGAAAGGGAGCAAGGTTTCTCATCAAGCTAAAAAGACCCTGGAAGTATACTTGGTTACAATAATTCTGTTTATCCAACTTCTGTCAGCTTTGAAGGGGGTTATTCCTCTGGAATTTGTAGCATAGCTTTCTTGCAATGTATTCTTACACTCATGTGAGGCCGATACACTGGCAATTATTTTATCAGTTCAGATAGTTGAGCTCCTGCAACTCCTTCATACAGTCTCTTATTCACATATATTGTGCCCCTTCTAGATTCTCCTAGCTAAGGCAGAGGTGGAATTCCACTTAAATTAGTCTGCTGAGTTGTATAAATTGTATATATCACCTGTAAGCCTTATTTTTAAGGACAAGCTGAATCATGTCTCCCAGATTCTGAGGTAACTTCATTCTACCTTTTAGGAGCAAACACTGAATAACCTCTTTTATGTTCATTTTCATACCTTGCTGAAAAGCAGAAAATATACTCCCTCCCCCACCCCCCTGGTTAACCTCAGTAATGGGTGGGAGCAAGGAACTGTCACCTTATGTAATATTACAGCCCATTGCAGAAAGGCAACCTCTCGGTATGTTTGCTGAGAAATGTCCTCATATTTGACATCTGAAGAGCTGCTACTTGGAGTTGAAGAAATCCTTTCTGTTATATGCTGTAACAGAAACATCCAGAGCATATATTGTTAAAGCAATTCTGTGATCAGGTTTTAAATAGGCTCTGACTTCCATCACCCTAGTTATGTTGCACCTCAGAAGTCACCTGCATTGGAAGACTCATGTGAACAGGTACTTGTAAAAAGGAAAGTTGATTAATACAAAATATGTGGAATTCTTTGAGATAGGTTTTTCTTCTTTTCTTATTTTAAACTGGAAGAAGCTTTAAAAGCACACATTTAGAAGATAAAGGAACTAATTTGTTTAAAACAAGATACTTAAAAGACTTCAGAATATCAAATGAGAGCTGTGGGTTGCTTTTTTTCCTATAAACAAAAAGCAGTACAATGCAAAGCATGTTTAAGGTTTAGTGTAGGCATGAAAAACATCCACATCTATGTAAAACTGAGAAATTTCAGCTCTGTAGTAAACAAACTCAGAAGCTGTTAATGTGCCTCTGTCCTGCAAAAAATCATGAAAACCCTAAGTTATGCTTTTGGTTTTCATGACTTCTGTTCTAAAAATCTATTTGCTGTGTAATAGACCATAAGTAGCAAAACACTGTATGCTGTAACTCTTACTTCAATACCATATTAGGCTAGTAACATTTGTAAATGTAGTCTCAGTCTGTTTTAATGCGGTTATTAATGGTATCTTCAATCACCTTTAGGGTGAGGGTAGAAGACATGAGTTTTGTAACTACTTACTTTGCCAAAGGGACATCCTTGCTCCTCAGTAGTATGTAATGTAGAGCTTAATATCTTTTTCAAGATAATTGTGCAGAGTTTCCACCTCTGTTAATAGCTGCTTTATATACTGGCTATTATATCTGGGCATAAGTATAGGGCAGTTCATACAGGGACAGACCAAAAGGCCTTTTAGGCTAACGTCTTGTCTTCTGGAGTGACCAAAGGGAAATGCACAAGGAAGACTTTCGAAAGGCCAGAATATGTAGCATTTTCCCCACATATTCTATCCCAGCCACCCATTATTTACAGCTCGAGACTTAATGAGGCAAAGGTGGTTTCTCTGTAACTAACAAATTGTTGCTTTTCTCTGACGAGAAATCCCATGGCCATAAACTTGAGGATGAGCAGCTTATCTCTATGCCTGCACTGTGGAATGCCATGGGAAGAGATTTATGTAAAATTGTCTATCTAGACTTGGATCAACTTTAAAAATTTCTTTCATTCTGTATAATTCCACTAGTAAGCCTTTGGTTGCTTTTCTAGCTGAGGTTCTAGTTCTGATGCCACCCTTACATTGTCAGGTTCTTGTCACAAGAACCAGACACGGGGAATGTCATTTCCCTTTGCATGTTAGATCTCTCTGATGGCTTGTTCTTATAAGCGATGCACCACGCAAATGTGGCTTCCTTCTGGAAATGGAAAATCCGCCAGTGTAGTTTTTATTTGCTGAGGCAGCAAATAGATGGTTAAAATACTCCTGTTAAGCTGTTAGTGAATTGTTACCCCATTAAGAGTTTTAGCAGGAAAGGCCTAGAATATTTTGCTTATATTTGAACCAYGTTTATCAGGCGCACAGTTCAGTGCCAACAGAACATACTGAATTTCCTGTTTTTTCCCTCCATTTTCTTAAACACAATTGGGTTAAAAATAACTCTCAGAAAAGGTTATTTTTACCCAGGTCACCTTTGTAATTAGCATTGTAGCAGGGATTAACGAACAGTTTTACTGCCAGAAGTGAAGGGCAGCAAATGGCTCTGTGTGAATACGGATGCATAAGTAAGGAGGGATATGCACAAGGGAATCCTTTAAACTGTCCTTCCTACCAAACATGGTTGTATCAAGCTATAAAGATCTCTGACTACATCCTCACAGTGAAACTTTCTCAGGTACTGGTCTATGCTGTGAATTTGTGCATTTATATAACTTCTGCAAATGGAATGAAGGGTCATTAATGGCTTTTGATTGATTGAAATCTGTTGTGAAGGTCACAGATCACCTTTTGGATGATGATAGGGCTATGGGTCTCATCTACTACAGAACCTATCTTTGTAGGAGACATGGCAGCCCTAAAGTTAACCTCATGCTAGCCAGGTACTAAACTTACTGGCTTAGGTTTGTTAATAAGCAGGTCTTGAGCTGCTTGAGCAAGTCACTGCTAATATGGGTATAATAAGGGTTTTTTTTTCCTCATAGGTTGACGTATTTGTCACCTTAAGTGTTTCATATTCTAATGTAAGAACTAGTCATAGAGTCCTTGTTATGAAGGTGAGGCTTTTTAAGAGAAAACAGTTGCAAATTTCCTGGTGAAATTGAATCCCCATTTATATCTCAAGCTGGGCAGATAGTGGAAAATAATTTCAGCTTTTCTCTCATAGCTTCTTGGCAGCTGGATGCAATCCTGAACTGGTTGGTTTCATGAGGATATAATATATGCTGATTAAGTTTTTTACTGAATCTCTTAAATAGGCTGCTTTCTCCTTGTGCAAGAAGTAAGCATGCTTAATGAGTACACTTCAACTTTAAGGTTTCCATCAGTAAATTCACCATGAAAAGAAATGTAGAGATTTGCCAATTTTCCAAGTAATTAAAGTTTTTATCAAATATAAAAGCCTCTATTAAATCAACTTATCCTAATTCAACAAACATTAAGAGTTTTGCTGTTTTCTACTCAAAAAGTAATAGTTGCTAAACACATGGCTTTTATCTAAGGTAGGACTGGCCACTAGAACTCTTGTCAGTCTGAGATTCAGGCCAGAGCTATTAGAGTGCACATGGCCTTAATTTCAGTAATAATGCGAGCAAATCAAATTGTACAAAAAGGGTAATAGCCATGGGTTCTAAAGAAGATTAGTCCATTACTATCAAGAGTTCATGTTTATGGCTATATTTGTATACAAAGTTCTCTGTTTAAAAAAAAAAAAATCCAAATTTTCAAATATCAAGTCTGCTTTTGTTTTCTATTATGTAACCTTTTTAATAATCTGTCAATCAAAATGATCAAATGTAATAAGTGGAGTTGTTAACTTGAAAGACTGCCTTTAAGATCAAAGGATTCAATGTAAGTTAAGTGTTCCGCTTCCAAACATCTTATTCATGTGAACCTAATATCAAGTTTTAAACTGCAGTTGAAACAACTATTTTGGTAAGAAATGAACAGATGCAACAGAGATGAGCTAAAGTATAGAGCATTGATATAGAACAGAATTCAAGAAAGCAGATAAATACTAAATTTTATCTGGATGAAACTGTTTATTCAGCTTTTTCTGGCTAGTGTTGTATGCCAGGGGAAGATGCACTCAAGCATCTTAACATCAGCAGCAGTTTATATATTAACCTCAGTTTTTGAATAACTTGGAGGCAGAGGTGCAAATCCTCAAGTTTTGTAAGCTGCCAGAGCCAGAATGAGGTAATTTCCAGCCACCATCTCTCTTTGCACCATGCTTATTAAAATAATTTCCTTGTATTTTTGTGTATATGTAACAGATCATCTCTAACTGCACACCTTAGTGTGTAGTATGCAGAAGAGAACTGAAATGTAGTTTACTGGACTATCCTGACTCTACATGGGGGAGAATAAAGGAGAATAAAATATTTTGCTAATAAAACAAGAAAATTAGTACAATGCAGGGATATTTTTTGCAAAAATCTAGGAATCTTGTACAGAACCCAGATTTAGCGTGACCTTGTTGGCTGAGAAAATTGGATTTGTTATGTATTTATTTAAGAGAAGAGCTTCATGTTAGCACTCAGGTCAACTCATAGAGATAGTGGGATTCCTCTGTCTCTTCTGAATGACTTACTAGTTTTAAGGAGCAGGAGCTCATTTCTTCAGTGCTACTGGAATTCAGGAAATCCTTGCTTTCCAGTCACACAGCATTAAGATGGCTCTTTGTTCATTTCAGATGCAACAAATTCGTGTTTCTCAATGGCAAACTTAGCATTACCTATGTTTGGAACTAATCCAAATCACACTTGTTACCCCTGTGTAACTTAGATTACATTATTGTTCTAGCAACTTCGTAGAAGTGTAGGAATATGTCTTCATGACTCACCCTTAAATGTGTATCACTGTTGCAATGGTTACTGAAGATATATGTATATGTATATTTTTAAGTATTTTCTTCTGATCCTGCCTGATTCCTTGACACAATAAGCTACATTAAGAGCATATGAGGCTTCCTTCTGGAAAGGAAGAAAAATTAATAGCTGTGACCCACTACTGTTGAAGAAAATAGTCTATTTAAAAAAAATAAAAAAAAATCCAGCAAAATAAGACACTTTCACACAGTGCTGAGAATGACTAATTTGGTTGTGTCAGTATTGTTTTAAGTGTATTGTTTAATAGCTACAACTTGAATTGGAATATGTGACTTGGTATGTATACATTCCATTATATAACATCTGAACAGATATTTAAGAGTTAAACTCCTAAAAGTATTGCCCTAGTTTGCTAATCTTAGCTCTATGTAATTCCCATTTGATTAGGGGACATCATATGTAAATAAATGTTACAGAATCGGGCTATTATGTGTCGGGCTTAAGGTGACAAAATTACCACCTTTAATAAAAGCAGTATCAGTATTTAAAATTGTGGCTTATTAGATATAATAATTAGACTGTGCTTGATTTGCAAATGAGCTTGATTTGCAAAATAAGGGAATAAAGAACTTGCAATTTTTTGTATGAATTTCTAAATCAAGAACGTAGCTAATATGAAGAAAATGTATTGTGTTTTTCTTCTCCTGGGTTCTATGATGCCTTCTCAGTCGTTAAGGCTATGAAAGGTTAAATATGAAGTATGAAATTGACTTTAGTAAGCATATTTGATTTTATTTTAAGTTTTCTATGCAGAATAATTCACATCAGGTTTTTATTTTTGTTTCTCTTCAGGTCTGTAAACAGCCAGTACTGCAGAAAAGTTATAGGTGGGATGGTTTGGAACCCATCTATGAGGAGATCTTTATCTGTTGAGCATCTAGAGACCAAAAGCCTTCCTTCTCAATCACCTCCTGTTACCCCTAACTGGTAAATCAAGTTTCAGCCTTTCCCCCACCTTCCAGCCCACTACCTTTTCTAATTATATGTTCCCTAGCAGATGAATTATGTAGTATATAAATATATATTTAAAAACTGTTAATATTTTGATAATGTATATGATGATGGAACAACAGTGGGTATTGCTTCTCAACTTCGGCAAGCTTTGACACTGTCTGCCACACTATTCTTGTATCATAAGATGTTACAGTCTGGATAGACTGCTGTGAGCTCAAGAATTTGGACTAGATGACCTCCATAGGTCCCTTCCAACCTGAATTATCCTATGATTTTAACTTTAAGAGGAATACATATCATTTTAGAGGAAAAATAGCAATCAGTTTATTGTAGTGAACTTGGTAATGTACGATGACATGTATATCATACACAATATTTAAAAATTGCTTATTTAAAGTGATGTGTCTGTTGTTCAAAGTGAGTGCTATTGGCATCTCATGAAGATTTCAGGACATAGATTTCAATAGGGTAGATAGTTACTTTTGAAAAGGTTTTACAAGTGGTTCTGACCTACCGTCTGATGTTCGTGTTCCTTTTTTTTAAGGCGGAGTCCTAGACTGCGTCATGAGATTCGTAAGCCACGACACTCATCTGTAGATAACCTTACAAATGAAATTACCTATATTACTGAAACGGAGGATGTTTTTTATACTTACAAGGGCTCTCCAGCATCAAAGGATAGTGATTCAGAGTTCTCCCAGAACCGTAGTCCACAGAGGAGGTAAGGACTTCTGTAAAACAATTCATTGCTCATTTTGATTTAAATAAAAATGGCTTTAGTATAAAAGCAAAGTAGGTGATGATAATCAAGAGTTCAAACAGTTTTATGTTTTCATAAGCTTAATTTTGACAAATAGCTAAACTGCAGCCACTGTGATACAAAAATGACGTTAAAAACCAACTAACCCCTCACTTTGAAAAAGCCTTAGTAAATGAGAGATTTTAAGACATACTTCTTCATATCTGTAAAATCCTAGATAATGCAACCCTTTCCCACCACAAACTTCTCCTGTTCTTTTTGGGAGGCCTTACTGAACTCCTTGAAGAGTTTACTTATGTACCACATTGTCAGCTCCAGATGAGTTGAAAGAGTTCCTGCATTTGAGTAAACACAGAAGATACTGCTGGCAGTCATCCATCTCTTTCTTCAGAGAATACACTGCCACTCTCTCCAAATGCAGTCTCAAGTTTTTGCCTTTAGACACTTTTGCTCCTCTTCTCAAGGACAAACTTTGATCTTGCCCACAGTGTTCTGAGTGCTGCTGGGTTTCTATCCAGGACTTGAACCTTCTATCTTTGTGCACTGGTTGGTTGTCCGCTCATACATTTCATTGTATGCGCATCTTCGCTTGTATCTTACAACAGCATTTCTCATTTTATATGCACAATGTTATCTTCAGAAATAATAAATGTATCAGGTCCCTGTCCAGCAAATCATTGGTTGATCAGTCTCAAAACCAAAATGGAGCTACTTCAAAACTTTCAGCTGGGGAGAATACCATGTATTAAAACGCGGGTTTCTTTATGAAGTTATGAAGGGAAAATGGCTTCTGGTGATCCCTAGTAATTGTAGGGCAGGGTGTACTTTGAGAAGCAATGTATTAATGGAAGGTGATGTGAATCACCTATCTCAGTAGCAGTGAATTTAAGTGAATGTGCACACACATGTACACATACACACACGTACCCTATTACTAGCTGTAGCTGTACATTCTGAATTTAAATGTGTTTCCTTGCTATTTCAAGATGGCAATATCGTTACTATGTTGCAGCAAAAAGGTTACTAGGAAAGAAGGGAAAAATTAAGACGTTGCACGCGTACTTGGAATTTGTCACTGTGTTCTTTGAAACTGTATGTTTTTCTACACTTCTGACTGGATGTCAGGTGAATGTTAGGGCTAGCGGTGTCAGTAATGGCTAAAATAACTAATAAATGTGATGCTTCTAGATGTTATGAATAGTCATAGGTAGGAAGCCTTGTCTTTCCTGTGTTTTGAGATTTATGGGCAAATTATACATGCTCAGAAGTATTTTGTGAATAAAAAATGCCAGGAGACGATGAGAGCGGAAGCTGTAGAAAGAAAACAAAGTTACCACTCTGTGTACTGTGTAGATTGTGTCCTGCTTTTGTTCTTCTGTTCCAGTTAGTACATTGCTGTTTGTTTTCTTTTATTTTCCTTCTTCTTTTCTTCCCCTGCAGTTTTTTCCTTCCTGTTTCACCTTTCCTATGCCAAATGAGAGGGAGTGGGAAAGCCTGTTTTATGGCATTTCTCAGACAGTGAAAATAGGGTGTTCTCAATTTGAAAATAGCACATTTCTTTGTAATTTTTTTCTGAACACTAAATGGTTATGCTGTATCTGAGTTGTATCACTCACTGTGGAGATGATGATTACTGTTATTACTACCTTACATAAACCTAGTTTTACGCAAGTCTTATCTCCAGCATTTTCTTGATTCTTGGATATATTTAAATATCTGATGCTATGCAGATAACTGAAAAACTTCTTGCATAAATCTGCTGAATATAAATTAGAGGTGTGTGTTTGGGGAGTCGAACATGGCATGTAGAATGAATCATCCTTTGGCTGTTAGATTTTTGTGAAATGAAGTGGTCGTAAATAGTTTCATCTTTAGTGTTTGAGGTGATATAGTAACCTTATAGATCAAAAGAATGTTACTTCTCTCCACTGAAATTTTCAACAATTTATTTTAGTCTATGTTCCAACTTTTCTCTTGCATATTCCTTTATCTGTCATTACTTGGCTCCACTCCCTCTTTTGAAAGATGTAGAGTAAAATTCAGTATATACCTGTATACAAAAATCTTTCTTTCTCTGAATGCTTTAATGAAAGAAGGAAACTTAATCTCTCAGCTGAATATGTTTTGTAAGGAAAAAAAAAATAACTTATGTATCTTCAAAATTAGTTACTGGCCAACATTTATCCTGGACTCTTGCCACACATCAAGAGTTTTTAGATATTAAATATAAAACACTTCGGCCCATGCTGGTAAGCCTTTTAAAGCTGTCTTAACCATTTTTGCTCTGCTTGTCTTCTGTAGACTTGAATTGTCCTAATTGAAGCATGCTATGAAAAAATACTGAAAATGCAAATCTTTTTTCTTTTCCTTAAATGAGGGCTGAGAGTCCTTCTAATATAGTTAGTTTTAGAGAATGTAGATAGCTCTTTTTCTACTGTCTAACCTGTTGTTTGAGATTACAATAAAGGTGCTAGTTAATGCTAATTGTCATTAATGGATATATTTGATATGGAAAAGAATTCTGAAACAACTGTGGAGGGTTGCTAGTGTACAACTGCAAGATGCTCACATTTAATGCCTGAATTGTTGTGTCTCATATCTCAAATTTTAATTAGAAACATATAATAGTAGGTTTACATCGCTGTAGTTTAATCTATCTGAAGGTCAGAACTGTGCAAGGTGCAGTTAGCACAGGATATAGCTCTTCTCTATTTTTCAGGCTGCCATGAACATTTGGAGGTGGGGGGGGAAAGGGAACAGGATTGTTTTCACCTGTTTCACTTCAGGCCCAGGGTGGTGTCTTAAGTCCTTTTCACTAAATGAGCAAGTCAAAACTGTGATACGCTGGGGYGGTAGTGTTTTTTTAAGACAAATGTGCAGATAAAATTCATATGACAAAACCCACTGTGTACTTAATCCTACCAAGGCACATTTCAAATCTTGGTGGATACTGGAATTGTAGAAGCTAATACTGATGGCAAAACACATACACCTGCACTTATTTCTCTATAAAGATTTTTTCTCCTGATAATACCAAGCATAATTATTCTCTTAATAATTGATTTTCTTCCCTGCTGTGTTTAATTATTTAAGGGAATCAATCAATTTGTCTTTTGTTTCTAGAAAACAGTACAGTTTATAGAAGTAGTTATGGAGAACAGTTCTTAGTTTAGAAGTGCTTAAAATGTATCAATTAACTTTATCTTTCATTTCTTCTTCCATTTCTCTAAATACGTAGCACTGTATCGATACATCAATACCTAGAACTGTATTTCACTTTAAATACTTTAAGTATTGGTATGGGAGATGRAGGCCAAGAATACTTTGTCATTTGATTATTGTACTCTTTCTCTTAAGAACACAGTGGTTTTAAAATATGTACTTTGTGTGAACATTCTGCCTCCTAACTGAACTTTAGGAGGTACATCCTACAGGCTGCAATTTTTGAAAAAAGGAAAAAAGAAAAAGGAAAAAAGGAAGAAGGAAACTTAAAAATTAGAGCAAATTGTGCACATATCTAAACTACAGAAAAACAGGGTAAGCTTGTGAGTGAGTTGTGTGTTGCTGTGGCTAGGCTGCTTCTGCTGCCCAAATTGTCTAAGGAACTCCATGTTCAAGTACAATTTGTAGCCCAGGCATGATCAAAAGAAGTAGTTTTCTCTCTCAAATTAGACTCTGTAGAAAAGATTGGGGCTATTTATTACATGTGTATTTTAGACAAAAAATTGCTCTAATCCCAAATTAACATTATATTAAATTTAGAGCTTCATTCACAGGGAATGAATAGGTTTGCCTGTCTAAGCCAAGCCATCTCAAATCACAGCTACATACAAAAACTGTCATCAAAGACAGTGCTGGAGAGGACTTCAAGAAGACTTTAGCCCAGGGTTTTCCAACCTTTCCAGTTCCAGTGAAGCAAGCTTTACTGTCGCTTCTTTCTCTTCTTTGTTGCTGTGCTGTTGTCCATCTCATCTGGCTACTACAACTACTGAAAAATTAACACTAACTAACATGTGAAGTCCACACTGAGCCTTCTGAAGTCTAGTAGACTGCTTTGCGTGTCATGCCACACCTTTTATTTTTGCTGTGCCTCACCAGTTCAGAACAGGTAATATAGTCTATCTTCTGGCTGTATGTTGAATTCACTGTATCTAAACCAGTCTTGAAAGGTCTTTAAATTTTTTTTAAACTTGTATTTACCCCATGCCTACATATGTGCACACATGCTAGTACTATTTTGTCTTTTTAAAATGAATTTGAAAATAATGTCTGTATAAAACATACTAATTAGTAAGTGCACTTGTTTGATGAATACGTTTTAGTTAAAATTGTCTTTCCCTAGTCTTGACTTCAGTTTCACTGAAGATGTTTTGCTTTTTGGGGGATTAACATTTTCTTCATGAAAGCACTACTGCTACCTACTTAGTACATTTATTCTGTCAGGTTACATGTCTTCAGAAGTTCCTAAACCTTGAGGTATACATTAGGGAAGAGTTATGGATATAAAGGCTTGTGGCTTTCCTTTTAATATATAAAATAAATTATATTATGCRGATATAATATTTCTGAAGTTATCTCCTCTGAAAAGCTGCTTTAATTTGGGGAGGGGCTCAATGATGTTTGCGCCATACCAACAGGCTACTTGGCATCAACCCATCCTGACCATCTGCTGTCCTGATAGTTTGTATCATGAAATGGAAGAGCTTGCTTTTGACAAAAATGTTTCCCTTTCAATGTAACAGATTTAAATCACTGCTAGCTATTTGTAAAGACAGGCTGATGGAGATGTGCAGGGAATTCTTCTTGATTTCATTTTTCCTTTTTTAACCTGGTATGGTAGCTGAAGACTAAAACTTTTGAAGTCTTTCTTCCTAAAGGTCCCATTACAGTTTCCAAATTTGGAATGAGGAAAACCTCACTGATGTACAAGAAGCGGGTCATTGTTGTTGATTTCTTTCCATGACATTAACACGCTCTGTTCACTACCGTGTCATATGAGGGCAAAAGGCTACAGTAAAAATTTAGTAGAATACCATATTAAAGGATATAGCACTGCTTCAAGAAATTAGGAAATTCTAAAATCTCCCTTCACTGACATGCTATTAGAAAAACAGAACAAATTTGAAAGCAGTAACTTGACCACTACCTTAAAGTAAATAAGTGAAAACTAAAATAACTGAATTTGCATGTTTGCTTATCTCAAGTATTTATTGTACTTTAAAAGTCTGTGGATTTAATTAGCTTAATAATTTTAGTTAGATTAGTACATTAAAAGTCTGTGGATTTAATTAGCTTAATAATTTTAGTTAGATTAACAGATTAAATTACATTAGTTTAGATTTGTAGATTTAATGTTTCAATAATACACAAGTTAAACACTTTCTAACCTTAAAATAGTGAGGTCTAAGGCTTGCGGGGGTTGAGAAGGGCAGGTAACAGGAGTATCTATGGAGCTTTGAACTTTATTCCCCCCCCCCCATGCTTTTCCTTTCCTCCCTTCTTTCCCATCCCACCAGTATTTCGTTAGAATCCCTGGTGCTATAGCTATGACATACAGATGTTCCCACTTTGCAGTGAAATGAGATAGAAAACTGTTCTGTTTAGTATTTTTAACTCTGGGAAATCTAGCCGCAGGAAGCTGCCTGTCTTTTAGCCAGTGACTATGAAATGTGAAGTGTGTTCTTGGCTCATTTCATGCTTGCGGATTTAAGTTTTTAATCCAGGTTTGTTGGAAGACGATGCATTGTTACAAACACCCACACTTGCCCCTTAACTGAATGTTGTATCATCATTCAAGTAAGCTGGTGCTTCTTTCAGAAACAAGCAAGTATTGGTAAAGGATGTTACTGAAACAAGTGAGTTTTCTCATGGTCCAAGATATTTTTATTCATGTTAACTTGTATGAGACCAGTCTCTCCTTTGTATGAGGAGCAGAGTTTATTTTAGAGCTTGTAAATTCAGGCTATGTAGGTTTATGCTTTTTATGTGTTTATAACATATATAAATGTTGTGTGTGTTATGTTATATAACATGTTATGTTATAGAAAATATATTAAATATTTTATATGTATTTATGTAGCATAGTGGAATAGTTTGGAGCATTAGACTAGGTGTTGCTTGCTCTTTTAATGCTTTTTTTTCTTTCACACTTTTTTGAACTCACTTTTCTGAGTGGAGAGGGTTCTTGTTAATAAGAATACATAAATTTGGACAAGGGATTGTATTAGGTGCTATTTTAAGGAAAAAATTATATAACTAAATTCTTGGCTTGAAAAGTAACTGTATAAAGCTACATGGAGGTCTTTGTTAAACTGTATTTGATTTATCCTGCTCACTGTGTAATGAAATAAACCGGGGACATCTATTTGATTTGGAATAGCAGACTGCACAGGAACACATAATTAGGTGAAATTTTTTTTAGAGTAGACTCTAGTGTAACAGAAAAGGTTGGCTATAAAATTTTCTGTTTAATCTGTATTTTAAAAAGATCATTGTAAACCCCATTTCAAGAAGAGGTACAGGATCACTCAGTCAGAAAAACCTACAGATGAGGGCCTTATGGATCTTATATTTTTATTTAAAGACATGCTCTTGATTAATCAGTGAGATAAATATAGCTGGCTAATCATAGATGTGAGCATATGACGTAGGAGGAGAGGCTGAAGGTGGGGGAATAGAATTTTTGCCTTTCACTACCAACAGAGGGTTACAGAGAAGCTGGAGGCAGACTCTTCTTCAAGGTACACAGCCCAAGTTGCAGAAAGGGAAATGCTAATAAGATACTAGAGGGAGAAAAAAAATTCAGTGAGATTGGTTAAGTCCTGGTACAGGCTGACAGAAAGGTGGTGGCATTTCCATCCTTGGAGGTACTCAAAACTGAACAGGACAAGGACCTGAGCAACCTGATCTAAATTTGTTGGTGGCTCATCTTTGAACAAGAAACTAGTTTAAATGACCTCCCAAGGTCCCTTCCAACCTAGACTACTCTATAATTGTTACATCATTTCCTTCATAAGATTTTCCCTTCTTAAACATGTTTGCAAAGCTATAAACCTCTTTATCTTGTGTTCTAAAATTATCTTTTGTTGGTGATATAGAAGGCATAATGTACGCAGTCCCAGAATTGGAGGGGAAGGAAGTGAAAAGGATAAATTAGTATACAAAAAGGAAATTCACTTGGACTAAGCTATGAATTTCTGGAAGTGCATGTATGCTCCTTGTGTGAGTGTGATGTATCATCTGGTGAAGGTATTGCATTGAAAATTGATTTCCTGATCTCATGCTGCATTTGTTCAGTGCTTTCAGCTTACAATAAACTTTACAATAAACTGTAGCTGCATAGTGAGCTTTGAACTTACTATGTGGGGTAGTTTGTTATATTAACTAAAATAAAATTCATTTTGTGTACAAGATTCTTAAATTATTTTTGTTGAAAATACCTGCCAGATGTATCCAGCCAAGTCTCAGTAGCATTGTTTTCTTGGTAGAAAACTGCAAATATTTTTAAAGAACTTAGTTCAGTATGGGTTTTTTCCCCCTCTATCCTCAATCATATACAAATATACCCAATTCCTTGTTTTTACAAAATCCTCTGCCTTTCACATGAGCTCCTTGTCATTATTCATGTGCTTCAGTCTTTCTCAAGGAAAATGACCTTTCAGGACTAGGCAGTACATCTCAGAACACTTCAGTTTCATGTCCTTTAACCTTGTCTTTCCATCACTTACCATTTTCACCCTCCTTATAAGCTGCAATGAGCTTGAAGACTTCTGAGACTTGTATGTAGTCTCTCTGTGATTTGTTTAGTTCATATTGGAATAAATGTAGAAATGTTTTTGCTGGACCCTCATTTGGGATGTTATACTATAAATCTGTTCATTACTCCCTTAATGAAAATTTCCCTTTTTTTGTCCTTCTTTTGTTCCATTTCTACACCTCTGTTTAATTAAAAAAAAAAAGTGCTTGTCCTCAACCAGACAGTATAAAATGCATTTGAATTCTGTAGTCCAAGCCATTGAGAAATAAGGATCAAGCATTGTAAAGAAAGGTAGGAACACTACAACTTCAGAAATCATGACTTCAAGTTATTATAAACTCCTTTCAAAACCGCTGTTAAGTGTCATTTTTCTTTTTTTGTGCTTTTGCCCAACCCAAGTTTCTTCTGTTTTTTTCTGTTTTTTTTTAAGAATATTACTAGTAGACTTCTACAGGGCTTACTGTGCTCTTCCCTCTAAAATATACATGTACTGTTTTCATGTATGTTTTTACTTACATATACACCTTTCTTTTTAAATATATATATCCTTATTCAAATGTACTATGTTTTTTCCTCACCAGTTTAAAAAAAAAAAAAAAACTTCTATCCAAAAGGAGTGATCTGATGTCTGTTTAACTTTAGAGTATAACTGACAACTGAAATAATGTTCACTTGCATAGTAATTGCATTTTATCTTCTCCATCTGTTTTTAGAGCTTGAGTATTTACCCTCACTGGTAAATATGGTACTCTTTCTCCTCCTTCCTTCCTCAGCCTTTTCCCTTTGCCCCATTCTCTATGAAACAGTTTTTTGATAAACATAGCTGAATTCAGCAGGTATTCTTACTTGATGTCTCATTCACTTCATTCTGTGAATTACCAGCTTGAGCTGGCCTTTGCACAGCTGTATTTCCCGATTATCCTTGCATCTCCTGCATTCATACTGCCCTCAAATCTGAAATATGCTAGTGAGCTCAGTGCATTTAAAATTTTTTCACTGTGATGTCTCTGGCGAAAAGTTTTCATGCCTTACTTTATATAAGCGCCATTTAATAAACATTGAGTTGCTTTAGTTTTTATTTTTGTTTGCCACTGCACAGTTAACCTGATTTCCTTGTAGAGGTTACATTATAGAAAATGCCATATTGGCTCCTAACTAAAACAGGGCTTTTGGCATAAGAAAAATAGGAAGGCAGAAGAAATTTAATGGCTTGACTTTTCTTATAAAATGTCCAGTATTGACATGCTTGACAGCGATACCATTGGTGTTCTTCCTGTGAATGTTAGTTAGCGTTTAGTTGCTTTCAGTAATGATAGTAATATCTTGAAGGACTTTTTTCAGTTGGTCTGCAGAGTGCAGCAAAGGGAGGGTACTGTTCTGACTTGTGCTCCATGAGCTTTTCCAAGGAGATTTTGTGGTATTCTTGGGCTAGAACTGTAATTATTCTATATTAAAAAAAAAGAGGGGTGAGGGGGTGCCTCCAATATGAAAGGCAAATCTGTGATAAAGCAAATTTTACAGCAAATTGAGCAGTTGCAGAATCTTAGAATGCATGAAACTCTCATGGAAAAAGTAGCCTCTATGGTAAACTGGAATATTGTCAGTAGAGGAAACCCAGAGTAACCAAGAATCCTTTTATGGGTAGTGGCAACAGCTTACCAGTGTGCACGTTTCAGTTATTTTCTACAAATTCCAAAGCTTGGTGTATACCAAAAAGCCTGCAAGTTTTTCTATAGTGTAGCTCTAAGTATGCGGCACAAAGAGTACATGGCCACCTTATACAGTTGTTCTCTTTATAGAAATGCTGAACAGAAGTCATTTTGTATATGGATTTCTTTAAAAGGCAGCAGAAAGATGTTCTTATAAATATCTTTTACTTAATTGCTAGTTGCTAATTAGATGCTAGCTAGCTTAGTTGCTAAATGCTAGTTTAAATGATGAGATCTCAGAAAAGAGATAATGGAAACACTGGCACAGTCTTGACAATCTCGCAGGTGTTATGATTTAAAAAAAAAGCCTTAAGAACTTCAAGAACACCACAAGGGCAAGCCCAGGCTGTGCAGATGTTTCCTTCAGTTGTTTGTGAAGGGGGGGTGGGGGTTGCTGCTGTTCTATTGTTTGTTATCCCTTCTCTTGGGGTTTTATTCTGCTTTAGTTTATCCTCATCTATTCTCAGAACAGCAGAATTCTCTAGTAGGGTATTCCAGACTGGGAAGGAGAGGTCTTTCCTTAAGACCTGACAGACAAGGAGAGTCAGATAGTCAGGGCAAACAGTTGTATTATAAAGATCAGCAGTGACAGAGCAATCCCTAGTGAGTGGAGGATTCAAATGGCATTGTTTTAGGTATAGTGTGGAGAAAGAAAAACTACCTGCAGTTTTAAAGTGTTTGCATGTTAGCTGAACCAATGGCAAGTTTGCTCCCCTTGCAAGAAAGGTCTCTGTTTCTTGATGAAAAGATTGGTTGGCTGGTCTGGTGAGTGTTCTCTTTTATTGATTTAAAATACAATGCTTGTGGCATGCTGTGAAATAAGGAAGGTGAATACGTTAGTAAAATGTGGAATAAGGTATGGCCAGAAAAGATGATCTCCATGTTTGTAGTACTACTTTGCATCAGTGAGTAACTAAATGCTAGAAGTACTATTTGAGCTGTGGAGATCAAAGTTTCTGCAGCTATAGCATGCTGTGCTACTAAGCACTTTATGAAGGTAGAGTTCCATTGTCACTTATTATTTTAAGGGTTGAATTTGGTCATTTTCCAGGTTAAGTATTTGGTTACCTTTTTACAATTTAGAAGGTTACAGAATGAATCAGTAACTCTTTCAGAGCCAATATGGATGAATGGAACTGCAATAATTCAATACATAAACCCTCAGCAAATACTGCTAACAATGTGTATCCCACACTTAAGTCTCCAGAAGTATTACTGAGATAATTGAGAATTTGCTTTATGCTTATACATAGTATATGAACAGAACTCTCAACTGATTTTTCTGTCTCAAATGATCTCTCACCCTACATTGGAAGGGGATATTATATTAAAATAGAGTGATTGTGTCTAGTTGTATCGCAATTTGGTGTGTAAAATTTTGTGGGAGCTTTCAGAACGGTTAACATGGAACAACTTGAATTCTACATAGAATTTGTTAATAGAGTTATAGCTCTGCTGTGACAAAACATAGAAGGGACATACAGTGTGATCTTTCCCTCACTAGGAAATCAATTGGCTTAAACTAAAAATAAATTAAAAAAAAATTTTTTTTTAGCTTGACTTCCTAAGGAAATAAGGCTTATGTCATTGCCCTGCCTCTCCATTCCCACTTTAGAAAATCTGGACGTTTGCAGTCAAATCTAACGTAGGAGTGGAGTTTTCAAAGATGAAAAGTTTTTACAAGCTTAATAAAAATCAGTGACTAAGCAGCCAAAAGTCTCAAATTAATCTTCCTCCTCCCTGAGAATTTACTATATGAGCTCAGAGGGTGTCTCTTGCATTCGTGGTGTCGGCTGGTCAGGCAGCGTATCGGTATAGATTGCTAAAGGAGCTTTGGCACACTGATACCTGGGGGGTGAAAGTACTGCAGGGTTTGCAAACTAGGGGAAATGGAGAGACTTGTGGGAGAGTGGGAGGGAATGTCAGTGGAGTCACAAGGGGGCATGACTGCAGCAAAGAAGGAAGAAGTTTAGTGTTAATAATAAAAAA
Source organism: Apteryx rowi (assembly GCF_003343035.1). Classification (NCBI taxonomy): domain Eukaryota; kingdom Metazoa; phylum Chordata; class Aves; order Apterygiformes; family Apterygidae; genus Apteryx; species Apteryx rowi. Next base: position 322,188 of record NW_020451017.1, read on the forward strand.
TAAATAAATAAAACAGTAAAAACTCACCCTCCAGAAATTTGTAGGAAATCGGGTTTCACTAGCTCTGCCTCTCAGGGAACGATTTTTTCATATTATAGAATACATATAAAGGAACTGAACTAGAACAACATTACAGCTTTTTTTTTTTTTTTTTTTAGAAATTTGTAGGAAATCGGGTTTCACTAGCTCTGCCTCTCAGGGAACGATTTTTTCATATTATAGAATACATATAAAGGAACTGAACTAGAACAACATTACAGCTTTTTTTTTTTTTTTTTTTTACTGACGTATTGATGAAACATAGTACATAATATTGAAGCTGTTTTACAGGACAGTAATTAAAAAAGTAAACTGTATACTGTGAGTTGCCTCCTAACTTGACAATTCAAGAACCCTATATACAAAACAAACTACTTCATGTTTGTATTTTTCCAGGATAGACTTATATATATCATTCATTATTTTTGATCACTACCTATCAGGGCTGGACTTGCAGGACTTTTGCCCCTTAAAGATTTGTAAAGCTATTCCATCTGCCTTAAACTTTACTTTGTTTTGCAAGCAAAGTATCTGTGTTTATTGTTTACCTGTTGTTTTACTTGATGTAGTATAGAGTAACTTGCTGTTTCAGTTGATTTCTAATTAAGGTGTATGAATACTTCGAAAAATGCTGCTGTGTACTGAAACTTTTTATTTATTTTTTCCATATTTAACTGTTAATTTTTAGAATGAATTTGCCATATGGACTAAAAAAAAAAGAGATCGTATAGTTAGAAAGACTGTAACATGAACTCATTCCATGACCTTACAGCTAGTCTTGATTGCTGAGTAATATTTTGATTATGTTTAAAGCAAAAACAATAATGGACAGTAGTTAAGTACTCCATTGAGTAAAGAACAGTATTTAAGGTTCTGGGTTTTAGCTGAGTTGAATAAGAAAAGGAGCATGACACTTTTGACAGAACACATTACCCCCCCCCCCCCCAAAAAAAAAAAAAAGCCACTGGATAATGTATGAAGCTAGGTTACTAAATCCAAGAGAATTCTTTGGAGAAAAATACAAACTTGAGGCAAGTCATTGCTTTGCTATACATAAATACTTTCATCAAGTAAATATGCATTAAGCTGTATTGTGATACTGTAAATTGCATAGTGTGCTACCTAGACAGTGTTAACCGTGGGAGTTGCTTTGTCTTTTGTTTTGGGTTTTATTTTATTTGTTTGTTTTTAAAAAGGAGGCATCTGATAATGTGGTTTTGGTGAAGGGCTGTTATTCCAGGACTGCATAGGAACAGAGCAGTTCCTATGATTTTTTAAAAACATTTAAGATTTTTGTCTTCTGTCTGCATGACCTTAAAGTAAATTCTGCCTGCATTTCTTTTTCTGAGATAGACAGTAGGAGGTACTTTATAGTCATTGTGTTTATGGAGATTGATCTACTGGGCATACAAGTTGCATAGACAGAATGCATAGTTCAAAGTTAATAAAGTCATCACTCTTCAATCTAATTTTTGACTAAAATTTAAGGTTTGAACATTAGAAAGAGGATTTTACGTCTTCACTACACTTGTTTGGTGGTGTGATGTCTGTGTTGTTGTTCAAAGTGCCAAAGTATGAGTATCGTAATCAAAAGATGAAAATGGCRTAGCTCCTTTTAGGGTGGCTGTTTGACAGCTCTTTCTTTTCTCAGTACCCTTCAGGGCCTGGCAGGGGGAAACAGCCTCTAGTCTCAGCCTTTAACCAGAACTGTAGCTACATGAAATGATAGGATACAAGGAGATGATGGTACGCACTAAAAAATGGCTTTAAAGAAAATGAAGTTACTTTCTGATATTAAATGTCACATTTTACTAGAGTGGACCAGTTTTTGCATATTTTTGGGTGAACCATCTATGACATCCATAGCATCTTAACCAATATTGGTTGCTTCTGTTTCCAGCTGCTATAGTGTATTTCAGTTTTTCGGTGAAGTACAGTTAAATAAGCCACAACTTCAGTTCCAAAAGTCCCAGACCTGCTAATTGTCAGATGCTGTGAGAGTCTTCTCACAAAGTATCACTGTATGTTTGCCCTATTTCTTGACAACTGTTCCAAGCATCAGCTGTTTGACTCTTCTGAAAACAGGATACTGGATTAGATGGACAGCATGACAGCACACAAATTCTTGCATTTATTGTTTTATTTTGTTTTTGTTGTTCTTTTAAGCAATGGTTTTCTCGAGCACAATTTTTTTTAAGATTATATAGATTCCTTCACTCCTAGATGATAATGAGCGAAGAAGAGAGTTTCTTAGTGTCAGATAGTGTGTGTGGACATTATTTTGATAATACTTTAGCAAGCTATTAAAATTAGCCAAGCTGCTTTGCAAAGAACCTTAATTAACTGCCCTTCTTTTCTGTGCTAGATTGTCCTCATCTGTGTTACCACTTCCTTTTTGATTATGCTTTGTCTTCAAATTCTGTGTCAGCATCTGTTCTGCTCTTGGGCTGTGAGATTAACTACAGGACACTTAGCATAGACTGCTTCAGAAGCGCAAATTTCCCATTAGCTGTACATAAAGATGCTGCCATGTTTTGGCTTTTGTAAGATAGTCAGTGACATCTGTAGTCATTGTTATCCACCCCTAAAACTCTTTTTCAGGTGATGTAAAGTAACTTGTTAAATAATTGTGCCACTACAAACTCTTGCGTATTTAAGTTGTAGTAGCAGATGTGTGTTGTCTGTTGTTGACCTGCCAAAAGTGGAAGTGAACTGTTAGATCTACTGTGTTTTTTTTTTTGTTGAGTACTTCACAAAGTCCATAACTATGACTCAGACTTTCAGCATAGAATTAAGTATTCTTTAATTTACTATGACCACATCTTTCATCTTTTACACAGACATTTTTTAATTAGAGTTTATTTCCAGTTTTCCTAAAGATTTAACTTATGTTCATTTACTGATTTTCAACAGGTCATCTGAACAAGAATCACCAAAGTGAGTTTTCTTTAAACTTTCTACTGTGGAATCTTTAGGTTTAAGATATRTAATAAATATATAACTTGAACTGAATTTTCAAAATAGTGGTCTGGTATGGTTAGAAGACAGAAATAAATGTATAAACCAATGAAGATTGTAATGCTTTTTTGAAAAAATAAGACTTAGGATCATGGTGTGGCAAGTCCAAGTCCTAACATGCCCCTAACCACTGTTAACAGAAAAGTTGCTTTTTAAACTGTTCAGTAGAACATTTTGTAAAAATTTAATGATGCTAAAAATCCATTGGTAATTTTATCTGGTAGCTCTTTAGTGCCACAGAGCATTTACTGAAACAATTTGTCACACTTGTATTTTTTTTCCTACATTGGAGAATCATTGTGAACTGTAGTCTAATGTTGTAAGTGAAAATGCTTTAAAACTATATTCTGAAAAAATATATTAGCATGATGTATTTACATATGCAGTATTGCTACTTAACAAGGGATCATGAAAAGTCTTGGAAGCTACTAGATCAAAAACAAAAATTTGAAGGTATAATTCTGTTTTTGAAGTGTCGTTATAGTTCACTACTTCGAAGTCTTTTCAAATTGAGAGCACCAAGTCAACAATATCTCCTGAACACTGAAAAATATTTTCTGTAATAACAGAAAATTCTGCAAATGTTGCACAAAACGTTTAATTCACATTGCCAAGTATGTATAGTAAATGAAACATCAGAAGTATTAATGCAAAAATAACTTTGCATTATGTGCAGTGCAGTCTGGCCTTTCAAAATGTTTCTTAGTTAGACTCAGATTTCTACAAACCAAGAAGTGAGTACTTGCATTGTTAAAGTTTGCTGCATTGGTTGTCCTGTTTGTTAAGCCTAAGTTACATTCTTCATTGGCAGCTAGCAGTGGCCACTGGGAATCATTCAGAAAGGCTCACATATGTAATATATGTCAGACTATTACAAGAGAAGGGGCAAATATTTGAACTTACAGATTTTAATGCCAGTATTTATTTGCATATACTTCTGCTACCTCCACCCTATGAGAATTTAATGTTGCTTTTAGGAATGGTGAAGTAGTTTATTGAATATGAATTGTGTACATACTATAATACACAACTAAGAGTATGCGTATTTCTAAGGATCAAATATACTTCATTGCAATGCTGAGTTGTCATTAGCAGGGCAGAGTATTCTTGCAAAATGTACTGCCACTGAGCATGATAATATGAGATGCAAGTGAAAGGTCTGTCTGCATTGGGGTAATATGGGTGGTCAGGACTCATTTTTGCTGTGCACACAGCTATATGTCATTGGTGTGAAACTGTTTCTGAGCTTTCCCTGAGTCAGAGCATTTTCATAAGGTATTACGTAGTATGTATGAAGATGAAGCAGTTAGTATGTATGGTATCTGTGAGTTTGATCCAATTAAAGAAGAGTTTTAGTTGTATTAGACAGAGGTCTGCCTTTCTTCCTCTTCAGAAGTGGGTATACATGTAAAGTGAACATTGCCACCAGGCAACTTAGCCAATTCTAGGATTTGAGGCATTCATTTACTTTACTTAAACTTTTTTCTTTATTTCCCGAATTTTAAGATTCTATGATTACATCAACTACAGAATATATTAGCTGCCATTAAACCCTTTGTTGTTATTTCATTTCTTATTTCTTGGACAATTTACCATGGCTTTTCTGCATACTGCCTCCTTTCAGAGGGGCAATGCTGAGATAGCACCTATAAGAGGAATGAAGAATGTGCTGGGACTTTGCAAGAATTAGAGTGGAATCACCACATAAGTTTTTTCATGCATAGGATCAGCAACTGCAGTACCATTCCCTGGGCTTCAACTCTAGTTTCCTTCATGTTACTATGATTTCTTGTACCAATGCAACAGTATCTTTCACTGCTAACCTCCAGATATTTTGCTAATAATGTTTCTGCTCATCTAATTTTATTTCGTCCAGTTTTGGATGTCCACTGATCAAATGATATGCTTAGATCATCCTCCAGTCTTGCTACTTTGCACCACAGGAAGTGGTGTTAAATCGGAAGTATAAGGCTGGCTTCTTTTCTAACTAGGCAGTACATTTGTAGCTTTTTACTTTGTTGAATTTAAAACTCTGGATAACAGTACCTTCTTAATATTTATCTATCTTTTTGAAATGAAGGAATGTATTGGGAAATAGTCCAGCTCAGAATTCTCTGACCCATACCTCCCCTAAAGCCTTGTCTCCCTCTCCCAATGGAATTGGTGACATTTTGGGCCCTTACCCATTGGAAGGAGTGGATAAGCGGTTCCTAGCAACATATGACAACGTTACAAAAACGAGCTTAACAGAAGATTCCAGTCAATACTACTGTGATAAGGTATGTTCAGTTGCGTTCTTTTAAACTCAAAACTAGTATTAAATGTAACTTTGAACTGTAGATTATGTACCCACAGAAATTGTGGCTATATTGCAGGATGAGCATGCTTTACACGTTAATAAGGATAAATCTTTTCTTATTACTTGGATTTACCCAATGCTGTGTACCCAATATGACAGGCGAGCCTGCAAACTACACTGGTTCACATAGCATCCAGGTTTCCAGAAGCATCTGCCAGGGAAGTTTCTAATGGAATGGGAAATCCTTACATGATTAAGTCCTATCTACTTGTCTCAGTGGAAAGATCAGGTAACTCAAGCTGCTGTATGTCTCAATAGCAAGCACAACTCTGCTCTAACCCCAACAGAGGCAGTGAACAAACGCAGCAGTTTGCGCAGCAGGGCACAAGAAGGCACCTTCGTTTCCGATCCCTCTGGTGTATGCTTCCTCAAGTGTGGTCGTGACATGCCGCAAAGCACATTTCCCAGTAGCCCTTGGAGTCGCTGTGTCGACTGTGTCAGAGGCTTAGACCCAGACAGACCCTCTGACAGCAGATGCAGCCCTACAGGTCTCAGGCTGCAGGGAGTGCTTGGGGGCTCTCCGTGAGCCCTGGGCTGGCAGTCAGCTCTCCTGCAGGAGGTGTGCTGCTGTTGACGAGCTGTGTCGTCAAGTAAGGGAGTTACGGGAGGAAGTCAGTAGGCTACGTAGCATCCAAGGGGATGAGAAGGAGATAAACAGGGTATTCTTGGAGACTGTACAGCTCCAGAGTCTCAAGTCCCCACAGCAGTGGAGTTGCCAGAGGGCTCTGTGCTGTGTGAAACAGTACATCATAACACTGTAGAAGGTGGCTGGAAACTGGTCACTGCTCATGGGAGGAGAAAGGCTCCTACTCCTCCCGAAGACTTGAAGCTGAAGAACAGGTTTAGTGCCCTCCAGGATGAGGAGGAGATTGGCATGGCTGCCAGGGAAGTACCTGGGACAACAGACCCTGTGCCTTGCCGGAACGCCCGGAAGAAGCGGCAGGTGATTGTTGTGGGGGACTCCCTGCTGCAGGGGACGGAGGCATCTATCTGCCGACCAGACCTCATGTCTAGAGAGGTTTGTGGCCTGCCGGGGGCTCGTGTGAGAGATGTCATGGAAAGACTGCCAAGGCTCATCCATGCTTCGGACTGTTACCTACTGCTGCTCTTCCACGTGGGCGCTAATGACACCAAGGGCAAACTGGAGACCATCAAGCAGGATTTCAGAGCTCTGGGGATGGTGGTCAAGGGTCTGGGAGCCCAGGTCATCTTCTCCTCAATCCTGCCAGTGAGGGGGATGGATGAGAGGAGGAGGAGACGGACTTTCCAAATTAACAGCTGGCTGCRCCGCTGATGTTGGCAACAGGGTTTTGGTTTCTATGACCATGGGACCCTGTTTGAAGATCGACAACTGCTTGGGAGAGATGGGATCCACCTCACAAGTCAGAGCACGTGTGTCTTTGCCAGCAGGTTGGCCAAGCTGGTAAGGAGGACTTTAAACTAGGAAGGACGGGGAAAGGGGAGAGTTATAGTGCCAGGGTAGTTGGCAGGACGCGAGGCAACAGGCACAAACTGAAACACAGACAATTCCATCTGAACATGAGGAAATACTTTTTCACTGTGAGGGTGACAGAGCACTGGAAGAGGTTGCCCAGAGAGGTTGTGGAGTCTCCTTCTCTGGAGATATTCAAAACCCACCTGGACGCGATCCTGTGCAATGTGCTCTAGGTGACCCTGCTTGAGCAGGGTGGTTGGACTAGATGATCTCCAGAAGTCCTTTCCAACCTCAACCAATTCTGTGATTTTGTGATTTCCTTTTTAGGACTGCTAAAAATCATACTTTGAATGCTGAGGTGACTAGAGAGCTGCTGCTCCCTGCTAGTTTTATGGTAGCCTGTCATTTCTCCCCTTTTTCTCCAGCCACAGTAGTGCTGTAGAGTGGTCTGCAACTTACTAACCTACCTTCCCAGTAGCTGCTGCCGGATTTTAACTACTCTGGCCTGGGGTCTCCTGCAGAAGGTGATAATGCTCCCTTTTACAGGGAAAGAACTGGGAAGTAGTAGTTGCTTCATAGTCCTCACAGTAAAAGTTCAAGTGTATTACACCTAACATTTTTTCTTTTTAAGTCACCTTTAGCAAAGATGACAACACTTAAAATTTCAACTGAAGGTATCGAGAAAGCTGAAGGTAACAGGATTAGGACAGAGAAACCATTGAACACATTGACCATGATATATGTTGCTGCTTTTACAATAAAAAGCAATAAAAAGGTTACAGTAGTGAGTATATTCTGTAACCTTAGCTTCTTCCTTTTTTAAACATGAATTTACTCATAGCATACATCTAGAATATATCTAAATTTGGATACACTACATTCTAATTTGCTGCTATTTTATTTTAAAAATTAGGAAAGTGGTTTTTTATATATATTGCAGAACGAACTAATTGAGGGAGACTTACTTTTGGTGCGTATCACACCAGATGAAGACGGGAAGTTTGGATTTAATCTAAAGGTAAAACAGCAGTATGTTATTTTCAAAGGATTTATATAGATGTCATGTTTTGGCATACTATTATTTTTCATTTTTAATGTGATGCTTTGGGGAAAGCAGTATATCCTGCAGAGGTTTCTTATGAACCAAGAGTTTTTAGAAGTAGCAGCCTGATCTTTAAATGATAAAGCCACATTTACCAAAATAAGTCTCTACTAGTTCTGTGTTCTTTAGTTGTATTTACTTAGGGCATGATGCATTTCCAAAGTAGACTGCCTGTTTAGCTGCTTAAATATAAACTTGGAAACCTAATTTAAGGCATCAACTTATGGAAAATTGGGCCTCAGTGTTATAAAACAAGTTAAATAGTTGGTGCTATCMTATTGAATATATCAATAAAAAACACATTGGAAAAGTAAAAATTAATTTATGAAGAAAATGAAAATAAATGTTGATAGGCCACCCCCTGTACATTTTTGACATTTCTTTCTGAAATTCCATTTAAGTAACCAGACTAGTGTGAAGTAGCCATAATATCAGTAAAATCAAGAGCTGAGTTTGGTCTTCTCACTTTGGGCATTTATTGGTGGGGCAGTGATAGAACTTTAATTTGTGTCAGGTAAAGGGAATAAGGGAGTACAGTTCTCTGGACATTGGATCCTACCTGATCCCTTGCAGGTTCAACACATTATCTAAGAATGCCATTTGCCTTGTGAGTTCAAATGCCTAATTAGGCTTGGTGGGTAGAGTTAAAATAAATGCTACATTTCATTTTTTTATTGCCTGCTGGTTAAAATGCATGGGCAAGCAGACATTGAACATCCACACTGGCTCTAATTTACTGGAAATTAATAACTGGTAGATTCAAAAGCAAAAAACCTGACACTTACTGATGAAAATTCAGTCTTACTGACCCTGTCTATAATGACACAGCATGGGCCTCATGTAACACAAACAATCATCTATTTTTGTTTTTAAATGCTGTCTACACTTGTAATATTTACAGTTGTTATTTACTTGACATTCTTCTAGGGTGGTGTAGATCAAAAAATGCCATTAGTGGTGTCACGAATAACTCCAGGATCACCTGTAAGTAAATTCCTACAATTTTTAACTCTTCCTTTGCTATTCCCTTCTACTCTCTGTTAGGTCTTTATACATAGGAACTTGGGCACCCTCAATCAATATAAGATAGCAGCTGAGCTGTTCTCTTTAGAAATCAGTTTCATCATTGGTTTCTTAAACCACAAATGAAAAGATCAGGCATTGTTAGCCAAACAAGATACCAGTAGAAAGTATGGTCTGGTTAAGCTTTTTTTTGTTCTCCCAAAAAACATATCATGAATTGGAAAACATTTGAAGAAGGGCAGCATGCACAACTGAAGGTATAGAACAGTGTTCATAAAAGAAATGGGTAATCTGGGCATCTGCAGCCTAGAAAAAATAAACTATTTAAGGGAGATGTAGTAGAGATCTGCAGGATTAGGACCGTTGTGAAAAGGGTAGTGGGGGATTTCAGTACAAGGTCAAGGGGCTATCAAATTAAGTCAGTGAAAGTCAGGTTGAAAATAAATGAAAAGAAGTGGTTCTTCATGTATCAGATAGTAGACCTGTAAAACTCCTTGAAAAGGATGCTGTGGATAAGAAAGCTTTACATGGGGTCAGGAGAGGACTTGACAAATACCTGGGAGAAAAACCTGTTGAAGGTTACTGAATAGGCAAACCACACCAGGGTAGGGAAACCATTGGAGCTAAAAATCAGTTATAGGACAGGAGAGCACTCCGGAAAGGAATACCTGTTTGCAGTGTTCTTAGTTTGCTTATGGCTGCCACTGGAGATAGATTTCTGGGCTAAGTGGAACATTTGTCTGAATCAGTACAACCATTCTTGCATTCTTATGTTGAATTGTGAAACAATGATGGAACACCTTGATAATTTTTTTCTGAATAATTAGTCTAACAAATTTGTAATTTTGTCTAATGTACTTTCTTATTTTAATTTTTTTCCACTCATCATCTTTCAAAGTCTATTTCCCAATTCTCATAAAATATTCTCAGTGCAAACTTGATAGAACTATTCCTCACTTAATCCTAAAAATCTGGTGTACTCTCTGTATTGCAGACTCTCTTGAAATTTGGTAAGCTGTCACAGGAATGATATCTAAATGTCATGATGTAAATTGCGGTAAACAGATTGTGTGAGAGAAGTTTTCTGTCCCGTTTATGATTTTGTGGCTTGACATAATTATTTGGATAGAAGAGTAATAGGAAATTATCATTATAATTTAAATTCCCTAAGTGAAAATTAAAACATTCTTAAAAAGACGCATGTTCAGCCTAGCTAATTTCTTAAAGGTCATTTGAGATGATGAAGATTATGTAGAAGAAGCAGGTTCATTCCAAAATCAGCTAAAGAAAGGAAGGTTTCCAGAGGCAGCAATTTCCTTTTGGCAGATTCAGATTGTCTTCTGAGAAGCATTGATCTGTTTTTCTCTTTGCTGATTGGAAAGGGAGTGGAAGTGGCTGAACTTCTAACTTACCTCATTTAAGTGTCTGCAGTTAGTAGGCATAGGCATAGACCCAAGTGACCAATTAGTTCTCTAGCTTGCTAAGCCACCAAGCAAGTTAAGTTATCAAGGGTCAGGAAATAAATTGGGAACTGCTATCTAATACATTTTACTCAATAGCGATGCTATAGAAATCACTTCATGTTGCAGCAAGGGGAAAAAAGATAGATACTTATTTTTAGAGTGTAGCAGTATTAGCAGTATTGTTTTCCATAAACTAAAATTCATCTGGTCTTGACTGTTTAATGAAATGTAGCTGGCACTTGAAAGTTCAAGTTTAGTGGAATGTGGAATGCATTTTTAGGTTATTTTAGCTACACAGAACCTCAGTGTTACCATTCCTTCATTGTATTTGCTACTATTTTAACTTGCTCTTGGTTTACTCATTACCCTGCAAATTGCCTTCAGGGACGCTATTCGGTAAATGCTAATATTACTTCTCAGGTTTGTAAGTCATTTTTTCTTTTTCCTCCAACAAGATCTCTGTCTCTTTGGGTGGGAGGAGGACACCAAATCTACACACTAAAATAAGGCAGTATTTTCATCCTAAAGTCTTTTCAAAGTCTCCTTCCAAAACAGCAGCATTCTAGAACACTGGAAAGATTTGGGGAGAGGACAGAATAGGAAAAGGAGGTGGGAGAGACCATAAATCTAAAGAAGAAAAATCATTTATTAGATCTGTTATTTTTAAATGGAAATCCAATACTGATTTTTTTTTCCCACAATTAATATTAATATCCTAAGGTCATAAAGAAGTCATCATGACTGTAATTAATAGAGTTTCTGATTGAAAAATAGTATGCATGCTTCTTGGAGCCAAGAATGAAGTGATTAACATAAAATGAAACATCGGCTGTGTCAGTAGGATAGGAAGCCTTTGACATAATTGTCTGGAAAAGCTTGGTATCTGAAAAATCTACAAATTAGGCTTAAATGGCAGGAATTAATTCCCTTTCAAGATATATTTTATACAGTTGGATGATTCAAGCAAGAGAGATGACTAAGACATTAGCATGTCATATGGTTAACACAGTTTCTTTGAGCATAGATGTTCATCTCTCCTTGTAATAAAGAATAACAGCCAGCAACCAGCCAAGAAATCTAAATTAAACACAAATATAGGAGATCCAGGAACCTTTCCTTCTGTATTCTTCTTGACTTCTTGCTGCTCTCAGACTGGTCTGATAAGGTCTGTATGACTGATATGGTCTATATATCATTTATCTTTTCAAATATGACTAACAGTAATATCTCAGAGTAATAAATCAATCGTTCATAGTTGCATTCTTCAATGTTACCTTCAGAAAATATACCAAGTTTGGTAGGTGCTCTTCTGAGGAGCTGTGAATACCCAGCTAAATCAATGTTCACAAACATCATGGCTGTTGTAAATTCCATTCTTCCTCTATTTGCATTTCTTTCTTTTGTTCATCATTTTTGATTTTCCCCATTTTTCATTATTTTCTTTCCTCTTTCTTTAGAAAAAGTTGAGGAAGACTCTTTCTTGGTTTTTTTAAGCAGCTTTTCTGTTTGGGTTTTTTCTTCCTGCATACATTCCTTTTTCTCTCTTTGCCACCTTTTTTTTTTCTTTTCCTTTTTTGACACTGATGCACATTTCAAGTTTTCTTTCCTCTTTTACTTTATTCGCTGGCACAGATAGTTCCTGACTTATTTTCTTCTTCATACTCTCTTCTACTTTTTTCCTGCATTTTTCCCCCTGTTGGTTCTGTCATCACCTCTCCTTTCTGTCGTCTCCCGTTTGTTACTAGGTGATACAGTACATCACTGATAAACTTACTTCAGAAGCTATCCATGCTTTCTGTAAGGCATAATTAGGATCAGGAGGAGAGGGCTAATCATAACTCCTTGTTCACATTTTGTTTTTTGATAGAGCACATGGGATAAATAAAGTTCAGAAAACCAGTGCTAGTGTTAAAGATGGGAAGCAATTATGAATAAAGTATAGCAGGCTGTAACAGAACACATCGTATTCATATAAAGCATATAAAATGGAGTGTATGTCTAAGGACATCACTCTTGCATAGCTGGGCGTTTCCTAGACAAAATAAAAATCAGGACAACAGTGAAAATAAAATTGTCATGCTACTTGGCACTCTTCAAAGGTTGTGGAATCTTGTTCACTCATTGTCTGACTATGGCTTGAATTACTTTGTATTGGACCTGGAGCAAAGTATACTCAGAAGCATGACAGGAAAAAGCCGAACATACCCTTGAGGTTAGCAGCTAATCTAATCCAGGACAAGAAGATGTCAGTAATGTGAGTTTTAATTTGGAACGGGGGCAACTCACTCCCCAAAGTGAGCTTGGGGAATGTCATGTTACGTAGATTACATTCGATTTCCAAACATGATTTTTGAGGCTTTTTTCAATACTTCATAAAAATTGAAGCTTGTTTTCTAAATAAATCTGTTATCTTATGTGCACAGAGTCCTTTTTTGAGAAATTAATTTGCAAATAGGTTTAACTATTGGCTATTCAGACTCAGAGTCTGAAATGTAGATCTTTAAAAGCAATCTGGTGATGGCTATTTGATTAAAACCAAATCTTTTTATAGCTATCAGTATGCTGTCTGAATTGTTTCTCATTTTCATTGGGAGGCTTCGAAGCCATTAACGCAGCTTTAGATCTGAATCCTTTGATAAAAATTATGATACAGAAGATGACTTTGTCAGGATAACTCTGAAGACTTTGCTTACGTGATGAACTTAATACCCTGATTTGTTCCTCCTTGCGTGACTGGATACAATGGCATTAATGTGTTTCTTTGGTCTTGAAACAGGCTGATAAATGCATTCCAAAACTGAATGAAGGTGATCAGATAGTATTAATTAACGGCCGAGATATCTCGGAGCACACGCATGACCAGGTGGTAATGTTTATAAAAGCCAGCAGAGAATCTCACACAAGAGAGCTTGCGCTTTTAGTCAGGCGGAAAGGTAACTGGATTAATTTTATTTACTTTTAATGTGTTTGAGACTGTTGCACTCATGCTTGGTTGTATCCCCTCTTCTGTTTGCATAAATGTGTTCTCAGTGCCCTGGAAACAGCTGTCTGTGCTAAAAAGTAGACCTCCCTGCATTTGAATTTCTAGCATAAATTGTTTTAACAGTAGCCTCTTACCATTACAACAAAGAACGTATCAAGTTAGAATTTCTCCTTAATTTAAACTCTACAATCTGTAAGAATAAATGGTTCCCTGAAGAAGTTCTTCTTTCTTAAGTGTAGGATAATTTAATTAATACTTAGTTCTATGTTTGTAAATACCCATGCTTTATTTCACAGCACAATTATACAATAAAACATAAAATAAATCAAATAGACATTTTTTTCATTCTTATAATAAACGTTATGAGCTTGATGACCTGTGCTGGCTACTCACCAAGCTGCTGTCAGCAAACAAGAAACAGTCTCTGATGCATGTAGGGTCTTAAGGCTTTGTATTTTAAACAGAGTCTTGTTTAGACACCACATTTCATTCAAAGGACATTGTTTTAACTTTTGAGTTACTGATATATACTGGCTGTGGATGCCTCAAGGGCTCTGGAACTCATAGCCCAGTTGCCTGTCTCCAGGGACCCGTCCTGCTCTCTCATACTTGCTCTGTATTTAAATGTAAGCAGATTCCCGGGAGCTTTTGGAAGTTGTGAAACTTCTGGTTTGTAATTTACTTTCTAGGAGCTGTAATAGACCTTAACTAACACACATGCTTATGGAAGGATTTTGCACAGAGTTTCTGATTACACTGCCAGTTAGAAATCTGCAGTGATTTGATTATGCGTCACTAGGGAGCAGGAGGGAAGAAAACAACCTAAATGTTATGCTCCTCTGCAACATTTACTCCACTTTAAATTTCATAGGTTTCTAGGAAGACAGATGGGCTCTTGGTCTTGTTTTCCCTGAACACAGTCCTGCTCCTATTATGCCAGGCCTCTCTACTGGCACTTTGCAGTATTTGGTCTTTCCTTAACTTTACTAGTCCTATGCCTACTTGCAGATAGGAGAAGTCTCTGCTCTTTACTAAAGGCAGCCTGTGGCCCTATGTCAATCATTTGTATAGGCATGAGTGTTAACAGCTCCCTATTTTCTGTAGTCTGGCAGGTGTGAGCTATTCTGATCACTGCAGAGAACACCTGTAGATGGACACCTTCAGTGATATGAGGGCTTTCACAGAGAGACAGTGGTTCTACTCAGTTCATAAGTTCAGAACATTAATTATGTTCTAAAACTTTTCAGGCAGAAATTATTTGTTTTTTTTACCATGGTGGACATTGTGAGCCATTAGCCTGTCAGACAGTTCATTCAGTAAGACTAGGCTGCAGCAAGAAACTCATCGTGCTTGGATGTCGGGTTCTTGCCCTCATAGTTAGGTTCCTTGAGGAGTTTCATTTTTGCAAAGGCTATGAGGGCCTGTTACTACTAGTAGCTTCTACAGTAGCTTAGTCCATACAAAAGTGCTATTGAATCTATTGCTGATATTTGCTTTCTGTAGTCTACTCCAGGCCTCTTCTTTGTAAACTTTGTCCTTACAATCTGGTAAATTTTAATAAAAATGTGTTGCAAACACACTAATGCTGTATGTAGAGGATTTTAATTTTCTGTACATGTTCCAGTAGTGAAACAGTTTGTGGAGCCCAAATCAGAAGATGAAGCTGATTCCCAGAATCTCCCAGAATCTCTTCTTCCTAACTATTCCAAATATGGTGATACACTGGAGGAGTCCATGGAACAGCTAAAGAAAGGGCTGGCAAGTGGGACAGTCCTTATTCAGTTTGAGGTAGGTAGGTAGTATTCAGTTCTCAAATGCCATTAATACAGACCAATAGCTGTGACCAWCAAGTAGTGTAAAGACTTAAATATCTTTGAATTTTTATTGGTTGTGTTCAGTCTTATCCCAAGAGAGCAAGTGTATGACTTGTCCATCAGTCTCATGCTTCACTACTTAAGGTAGGGGAGAGTAAGTTACCGGTCTTGCATAAAACATCATCTACTTAGAAGAATTTGTTTTAATTTACAGATTTCTGACTCAAGTACCCAAAGCTGACTAATATATATTTTTTATTTCTTTTATTGGGTAGAATAGTGAAGTTTTGACAGTGGTCAGTCTTTTGTAATTTGTTTCTTTTTCAGTGCTACTCAGTGAAATTTCTTAAACAACTTTTATACCCTTAGATTAGTTCTCATGTTTTACCTTCTTTGATGGAATAACAGCAGCAACTTAACTGTTCCTGCTCTTCTTTTCCTAGAGGTTTATATGGAAGCGTTGGAATATAATTTCTATTTGAAGGATAGTTTGGAAAGTCCAGTTCTGTGGTGTTTTTCCCTGGTGTTCTAAAATGCTAATTTTTATGCCTTGGGCAAAATACTTTCTAGGTGAGATTCCTCCATATATAGGATGAGATTTAGGAGCTGCTGTATAGATTAATTCATTAATGTTTGTTCTTCAACATGTTAGCAAGGAGTGCCATAGAAAACTGACTAATAAAATGTTTGTGTAGTTTATTAAATTAATTCCTTCACTGTTAACATAAGAAATTGGAAAAGATAATTTTGGGTTGCCTCTCCAGTGGAGAGGTAATACAGTGTAAGTATGTTTGTGTTCCTTTTACTGTTGGGAGCCCAAACATTTATAGTAACTTTAGAGACCCCTGGTGGTTAGAGTTTATTAATGTTATATCGTAAGATATGGAGTAATCTTTTTCTGAACCTGAAAACCTGTAGAAAAGCAATGCATTTTTTCCAGTTTTGATATTTTTCCTTTTTTTGTTGTTAAAAATACCGTAAGATTTAATGGTGGTGACTGAAGAGTCGGTTTGATTTATTGTATAACCACTTCTTTTATGATGTCTATTCTGTTTCCAGGAAGACTTTTGAGAGTTAAGATTCCTTTTTTTTTTTTTTTTTTTAGTTTAAGGAATTTTAGACTTCATGGTTCATATCAGCTTTCCAAAAACCACAATGTTGTTTGCAATCTGCGATAATGATGTGTCTGTTAGTTACTGAACAGTAACTCCAAAAATATGAAATAATACTTTACTTCTCTAAATGCTGGGAAGTTTTTAAGGGAATCTTCTATGTGATTACTGTTGTAGGTGAATTCACCTATTATTACTGGATTAATCTATATAAATTCTCTAACCCTTTTGAAACTATAATATCACTTAATGTAAAAACCCCATATAAACATCTTTACTGTCAGTTTTGGGGCAGGGGTTTGTTTACAAAATCACTAATAAATGTAAGTTTAGGAGTAAGGCTTAGTCCTTTTTTATTTTATTATATTAGTCGCTAACTCATTTTAAAATTAATGTATCAGTGGATACATCTAATAAACTAAGTGGCAGCTTAGTGGCCTTCTTTCTTTGCATTAATTGATGTTTTAGTGCTCCTCAGAAGTAGAGAGCATTGCAGTGTCACCTCATCACTGTTGGTAACTCCCAAACTCTCTGTTCATATTAGTAAAACAGTAACTAATTAGCCAGTATACTTTGATATATCAAGTTTTTCCAGAATATCTTCCTCCTCTGTTTTATTTCCACCCAAGCAGAGTTTAAGAAGTCTGTCTATGGCAAATGAATTTTAACCAAGCAACAATAATGAAAACCCAGAATTGTTATCTTAACATTAATTTATTCTTTTGTGTCTCCCACAAAACCCAGAAATCTCAACTTGGCTCTATAAATTAAAATTTGAATTCTAACTGCTAGGTGGTGTTTGGTTTTTGTATATATTATTAAGATCTCTCCCCAGATGACTTCTTCCCTTGTTTATGCTGTTCAGGCCAAAAAAAAAGTGTGGTGAGCTGTGATGCTGAGCATTAGGGTTCCATAAACCTTACAGTGGAATAACCTTTTTGTGTGTTATTCCCTCTCCCTTAACCTAAATAGAATATTTTTCAGCATCCTGTTGGTTTTGCTTCATTTTGAGTGGAACCATGTTCTAGTTCTAAATCCTCATTACACTGTAGGATATAATAAACTCTTTAAGTGTTCAGTGAAGTACTTAACTCTGGCATGACCTAGTTAATAATAGAATTATAAGTGCCTTCCATCTGAATGTAATACAATAAAAAAATCAATTATATCATTGCATTTCTTTAATTTTTTTCCAGTACCTTCTGTTGTCTTATACAATACTCTTCATGCATTCTGACATTAGAACTTATTTTTGGTTATACACTTTCATGTCCACATATACTCCAGATAAAGTTTGCAAGGTAGGGATTGGCCCAAAAGGAGGACAGTTATCTACTAAGAGATTATGATATATTGAAGCTTTGGTTTTTTTGAAGTACTTGCAAGATTGAATGTGATGGTTTTCATCCAGAAAGTCAAAGTTTGTTTGAATTTTTTTATTACAGTTGACTCGAGGAAATATGACTCTCTAACTGTTATATTTTTCTTCTTCCGGTGTGTTTTGTTGCTCGCTTCTTCCACCATCATCCTCAGTTTCTCTTCTAGCCCATAATTCTGTGGTATGTTATGAGAAAAAGTAAGCCTTGTAGGGAAACAGTTGTATTACAGCAATAACTCACAAGTTTCCTTGCTTTCTCCCCCCACCCCCAGAATTCATTTAGAGATGATGGACTAGCTAGCAATAATAGAAATTCTTTTCATCTGTTAAATAAAAGAATTCTCAGGTGAAATTTGCAGGTGGCTAGGAAAATGATTGAAGAAAAGAATTTATAACTTTTTTCAGTCTATGCATCTTCATGTGAATTTATTTAATTTTTGTATAGCATAACTGTATTCCTCAAATTCTTATCTTTTTTTTCATTCTTTATTGCAGCAACTTTATAGAAAAAAGCCAGGGTTGGCTGTTACATGTGCAAAGGTACCTCAGAATATGGACAAAAATCGATACAAAGATGTTTTACCTTGTGAGTATTAAATACAGACTTTCTGCCTTTTTTGATTTAGCCTCTAAATGATGCTTTACAAAACTGCTGTATTGAACTTTTGAACTTTCTGATTAAAGATTCCATTACATAATCAGTTATATAACCGTTCATTTGATTTTTATAAAAGGTGATCTATTTTACTTTGTACTCTGCTGTTCGTGCATTTGCAATTCCTGTGTTTGACTTAAAAGGGCGTAATAAAGCATGTCCCTCAATTGTTAATTTGATTCCCTCTATTTTATTTTTTGTGTGCAGATGATGCCACAAGGATAATATTGCAGGGAGATGAAGATTACATTAATGCGAATTACGTGAATGTAAGTCAGAGACCTCCATATGCACAATTTCTATATTACAATAGCAGACTAAACTTGGCCTTTTTAAGGGATAAGGGGCTTGCATTTGATTTTTTGGGGGAATTCATAAACAGTGTAAAAGATGTCTCTCTCATGTGAAATAAGTAGCCATCCTGACAGTGGATTAAAGCACATGGAATCCATTAGGATATCCACAGGGTCTTTAACCAATAAAAATTATATATTTTTTCATACACTGCATCACATAATTTGGTGGGATTTTAATATTTATCTGCTTATATAGACCTGAGAAAATGAGTAACACTTCAAACAAAGCTTAAATTTTTATATTATTGTTAAGGAAGATTGCTTTCAGTTTTTTTCTTATGGTTGCCAATAATCATGAATTCATTTCATGAAGTGATTAAATCTCTTTTGTAGCTTTTTCTTAGTTACGGAAAGTTTTTTCATGTTGAAGCACAGTCTTGTAGAATAAAAATATTTTAACGTTGCTTAAAATAGATCTGTTACCAAGTTAGACTTCTGAAAAAAGAATCCACTCCACAGAATCACAGGAAACGACTGAGCGGTTCTTGTTTGTCAGATACATTTTCCAGTGTGGTGTTTTTCCCATAGTCTTCTATTGTATATTTAAAATGTGTATCTTTTAAAATTTGCTTGCTGATTTTGAATATTTAGGGCCAATCTTTTTCAAAATGTGGATGAAATTGTCATTTTGATCCAACTCAGATCAATAGCTCCTTCTGTAGAATGTTTTTCTCTTTATTTTGCAAATGCTTAGATTTTTCTCATATAGCTCAAAACAGAGCCTCTCCCTCTAGAATCACTCACGGCCTACCAGCCATGTTCTGATGGGTCCAGATGAGAAACCAGAGATCGGATTGCCATAATCATGTGTAGACTGGAAGGCAGGGAAAAGGAGAGGGGAGGGAGTGATGAAGATACGTTTGTGTGTCAGATTCATATGTTAAACACCTAAATCACAGAATGAACTATTAACTTACTCTGTCTAGTACCAGTTAATACACAACTTTTGCTGGTGTACCTTTGCTACACTTTGCAATTATTCCTTACTAAATATTAAAGAAAATTTAGAATGCTTTTCAGTTTCAAAATTTCAAATTTATTTTCAAATCACTATTAATCAACTCTTCCTAGTTCAGGATGAAGGACTGTAGTATCTATAATATTTCTGTCTATGTGCCTTCTTGTTCTCTTAGGGAGTGCTTAGGACAGCTTTGTAGATACTTCACTGTAAAATTAAATACCAAATTGGGAGCTTCTAGAATAAGATCAGATAGAGGGATTCTCTTGATAGAAGGACTAAGTAAAGCAAGAAATCTGAAGCCTGAAGCCACCATGCTAACAGGCACATTGTCATCTGTTTTTGTAATTTAATGCGGTAATGAAGAATATATATATATATATATATATATTTTTTTTTTTGAGATAAATATCTTAGGTCAGCACAATGTAGGAGGGCTTTTTTAGAGATGAATTGCCCGCTTCTGCAATTAATATGTAGAGAAGGAATAAACATCAAGCACACTTAGCCTTAAAACGAAGAGGGAAATGCCAACATGGGACGGACAGGTGTAAGCTGGACTCTACTCAGTGGTACAGTGTGGGAGGTGGGTCATTTCAGTGAAGTTGTCACTGCTACCTTCCATATATCAATACCTGGCTTTCTTCATGCTAGAGGGACACTTCGTTTCAATTCAAATCAGATCAATTCAAATTATTTCAATTCAAATAAAGGCTTATTATTTTTAATGGAACAAAAGCAGTAATTGGCACACATCCAGATATAACTAGAGTTACAACCAAGCAAAGATGCACAGGTTACAGAATACCTAGCTGTTGGTATTCAAAAGGGTTGGGTTTTATTTTATTTTATTTTACTTATTTATTTATTTTACTGGAGAAGGCCAAATTGGGTGAAGCTGGAAAAGGTTTTTGCCCTCTTCATGATGTCAGTAACACAACATTGGATTTGAACAGTTATCTTTGCAATTAAATAGATATCCTGTTGTTTGGGAAATCTTAAAGTTTTTGTACTGTGCTTATTACTTTGAAGATGATTTCCACTTGAGTTGAAAATACTGACTTGTATTGAACTGTAAAGTAAAAAAAGACATACATGCACAAGTACAAAGTTGCAGCTTACATTTTTTGATGTTTTAAATAATTATTCAGAAATTATCAAATATCAAATTATGATCTCGATAATCTTATTACTCAGCTTGCTTTCTTAATCTTTTCTCAACTTCCTCTGTATGAAAGAAATGCTGAATAAAACAATAGCACTTTGTTAGCGAGAGCAAACTTTACATAGGGCTTTTCTTTCTCTTAACAGATGGAAGTTCCCACTGTGGGCATTGTGAACAGGTACATTGCTACTCAAGGACCTCTTCCACACACTTGTGCACATTTCTGGCAAGTAGTCTGGGATCACAAGTTATCACTGATCATTATGTTAACAACCCTCACTGAACGAGGGCGGGTGAGTGTGTTCAGAAACTTTGTACACTGAAGACCTATGCTATGCCTTTAAGCTTCTTTTCCACTGTTATGATTAAATAACCCCCAAAAAGGCCAGCTTGTTGTGTTGAATCATTTCTCTGAAGGCCAGGCTTTCTGAATTACTTAGAGGAACTGTTTGGTTTGTTTTGCAATGCTGCTTTAAAAACAAATCTACAAACCAGCTATCTGGTGAATGGAAATCACTACGTTGACTCCAGTTTTGCTGGTCAACCAAGCACTGCATGTTGCCCTGCTATTGGGAGAACTGGACTCCATGTTGCGGGTGCTCTCCCAAAGAATTCAGCTGGCATATGTCTAGGAGTATTGAGCAGGCTGAGCAAAACTTAGCAGTGTGGCTCCAGACTTGAATCTGCCATTTTAATAGCTATTAGTTTTAGTATGCTGATGGGCCTACTTAATTTTATTTGTTGTAGGTTCTCTTCCCAAAGATTGCTTTGATATCTCTGTTGATTCTCTTCACATAAATTCTCACATTCCATTGATTTCAGTGTAATACGGGGAAAATTAAAACAGTCTGGTGTATTCTGTTATATTTTGATTTAATGCATCTTTTCTAGTTTTAAAAGTGAAGCTGTTAGATTATTGACATATGTAAAGTGATTGCTTTTAAAGTTTTGGAACCTAAAAACTGAACAGTTTTTAAGATGTGGGGAAATTAACAACTTCTATGTATTATCGCTATAGTTTTTAATCTGTACTTCATATGTGATCTATCCTACACTATCAAATTTATCTTGCATCCCAGTCAAAAAACAATAGCTTTGGAAAAACAGGTTATTTGAGAGTGAATATTTGAAGTTGTAGACAGCATAACAATTGAGAAGTAAGTAGCATCACTTAAAAAAGTGGGGGGGGGTGAGAAACACCCCAAGGTAATTCCTCAGTAAAATATATGTGAGATGCATGGAAACTGCAAAGTAACAAATTTTACCTGTGGTTAGATTACATAGTTATTCACAGGATCGGTTATTACTGAACATCCTCTGGCATCCCCTCATCTTTTCTCTGTATTGCAGTAGAAATAGCTTCCTGCTTTCCTTTTCTTGTTGTGTTGGGGAAAAGCATGGGTCAATACTTTTCTATAATGTGCCTGGTGAGTGGGAACCTTCAAAATAATTTGCTGCTAACATTTAACTGTCTTGCTTTTTGCATTTATACATCACACTTCTCCCCTGCACCCTCAGCTTTCATTACTTTCTATTTTCTGGCCAGTTTGTAGTGAATTTTCAGGGATAGCAAAGATTTATGTTCTTGACAGAGTAACCCCACCGCCAAATGTCAAGCTTTTTCCCAAACTCTGGAGGCTTTATAATAGTCTAGAATATCTCTTTCGAATGATGTTACAAGATTTGTATCACAGTAGAAGGAACTTTTTTTTCTGATAATGTTCCTTTTTAGAGACAGCTGCACTATTTTGGCTTAAATTTAAAGGAGAAACTATTTCAGATAGACAACTGTAGTAAAATTTTCAGGCATAATGATCAAAATTTGGCTTTTTTTTTTTTTTGTGGAAACTGAGCCCTAAAATAGGAAGAATGAAGAAATTTTAACATTTCAAAATTTCCAGCTTCAACCACTGTGTGTTAGTTCAAAAAAATTGTTTGTACAAGCAATGTCATTAAGTGGATAAGGACTCCAAATTAACAAAAGGTGAAATATGAACAGATTGGGAATACCAATTTGAGCCTGTGGGGTGGGTTGTTTGTTTTTGTTTCATTTTGTGTTTTTTATTATTAGCTAATAAAAACTATTAAAATGTGTAGGCAGTAGAGAGGACAGTTATATCTCAGCTGTTTTATCATTGCATGTGGGTGTGTGTGTGCACCATTTTCTCTATAAGTGAGCAAGTTTTGTTCCAAAATACTTGTGGAAATATAACTCCCTGCAAAAGTATAGAAGCTACCAAAAAACCCCTCAAACTTAACTTAAGAGCAGTTACTAAGAGAGGAAATTTCTAAAATTTGTATGAAGCTGAACATAATTTTAAAGCTAATCAGTATCTTCCAGGGAAGCTTAACCAGGTTGCCTTGTGCAATTCAAAAGCAGTGTATTCACTGCATAGCAGAGGTGTTACTAAGAAGCAACCTGACAAAACATATAAAAGGCAGCAGCTTTAACTGAACTGGAGACCACGTCCACAGCATGCCAAACTCCTTTTACATATGCTGTATCTTACTGATCCAGTGAAGTTCCTTGCGGTTGCCTGGAGAAAGATTCATCACAGTTCAGGATGCTGGTGGCAACTTCTATAAAGGTTTTTACATAGTGGTTTGAGCAGCTTATTTCCTTTAGGGTTATTGTAGTAGGCAGTGCTGAGAGAAAACCTGGACTCACATATTCCAGGGTTTTTTTGCTCTTTCTGTTGACATAATGCCTGGCAGCATTTACCTCGTAGCAACTGACATCTTATGACTACTTCATGAAACTGTATACCAGTCTCAGGTTGAGTTTTCCACTGCAGTGTTGTGCAAGACATAGTAGCTCTGATATTCAGTTCAGTGTTTGTGACTAAATGTGAATTAGAAATGTGTTCACTTGACTCTGCCCTGCTTTTCAAGTCAAACCATTTGAGTAGAGCAGTAAAGAGAAGTAGATGCCAGAAAAATTGTTGGTTTTGAAGTGTAAATCCTCCAGAAAGTGGGAGAAGAGCTAGACTGGTCTGCCTGCATATCCAGACAACCTGTAGAGGCTGGATCTTTTTAGCTGCTGGAAATTTGAGTCAGGGAAGGAGGAAAAACTGAGTCTCTGCCACTAACTCTGGAAAGAACACAAGGTGAGTTTGTCAGCATGATTGGTAATAGTTTTAGTATAAAGGGTCTTTGATGTTGTCAGGGTTTTGATTCTGAATGAAAGAGAATAGAGGGAAATTCTGATTGTACAATATATTACAGAAGGGGAAACAAGGAGGGGTATGCATAAGGAGCAGTATATGACTGAAGTGGTGAACTAGGAAAGCTACCTTGGCAGTGGTGCTTTTGTAATGATACTGGTGGGTCAAGATCACATTTGTAAAGGCCGATAAAAGGATGTTCTTGTAGTTGAATGAGAACCTCTCCTATTTTTCTCTCTCCCTTTCCTTTCAGAGGAAAGGGATGTTCTTATTCAAAATAACCATCCTGACACATCTCATCCAAATGAAAAATTGGCAGCTCCTTTAAAAAGGCCCCTTCAGAATATGTATTAAGTATTTTTTCCTGAGCAGTCATGATTGGGGCTTTTCAGCTGATTAAAATGGATGGTAAAGCCATTCCTTGCCAGAACACAGAAACAACAATCACAGATCACCAGTGTATCACAGGTTTTCGTAGAAAGGCATGTTGCACACTCGCTGATATGCCTATCCCATTTAACACGGCTTCTTAACACTTCTGGAATTGTATGTAATGCTTGAAGAGACACATTAGTTAATTATAAGACTTCCTTGTACGTACTTGCATGCACACAAGCACCCACTAAAGTTAATGGCATTAATGTCGCTAAGCCTGGACACCATGGTTCTGTCTTCAAAGAATATCTCATTTTTAATATATTTAAATATGTATATATGTAATAAAGTGTCTTTGGGGGCGATATCATTGTTCATATGAGATTTCAAAGTAGCACTTAAATATCTGAAGCCCAACTTGTATTTTTCTGAAACAAATTTCACCAACTTAATTGTTTTGCAAAAAGAATTTTGCAAAATATTTTTGAACAAACAAAAACATAGATTTGAATTTCTTTCAGAGGTTAAACAGTAAATATTGCACTTTAAGGTTATAAATAATGTCAAAAGTGATGGTGTTATGCATGTAAAAAGTCACCATTGTTTCATAAAATTTGAGAATAATTTAAGGTTAGAAGGGACTTCTGGAGGTATCTGGTCAAATCTTCTGCTCAAGGCAGGGCCAGCTTTGAAGTTTATTCAAGTTGTACAGGGTAATGTCAGTAAAGTTTTGATTATTTCCATGGATGGAGATTCCACAGCCTCTTAAGGCAGCTTGTTTCAATGTTTGACCAATCCTCACTGATGTCGTTTTTCCCATATCTAATCATAATTGCCTGCTTTGCACCTTTTGTCAGTCGCCACTTGTCCTTTAAGTGTGCACCTTCAAGAAAAGTCTGGCTCTGTCTTCACTATGACCCACTATTAGGTATCTGAAGAGAGTAATAAATTCCCCTCTACTCTTTTCTTCTTAAGAAAGAACAAATCCACCTATTTCTCCTCCTACGTCATGCTTTGAATAGTTGTTTTCTGAGATGGCTGTGAAGTAGTACCAGACAGAAAGCTTTCATCTGGCACCCAGTTTACTTGAATTTTTATTATAAGTGACTAAAACACAAGTTTATAGAGAATTTGGCCTGTGGTGTCCTGTGAATTTCCGATTTGGATACAAAGACCTCATCAACAAACCATCATAGTTTTTAGGCTGCTCTTTGAATTACCTGAAGAATAACATAGGAGGGGTAAGTTAGGATATGGAAGTGTCTGTTTCAGTTCCTGATATGTGCTTGATTTTGTTTTGTCTTTACAGACCAAATGTCATCAGTATTGGCCTGATCCCCCAGATGTAATGGAATATGGCAACTTTCGTGTCAGATGCCAGTCTGAAGATTGTACGATTGCATATGTTGTTAGAGAAATGGTGATTACAAATGTTGAGGTAAATGCCTGTTGTCTTTGTCTCTAAGCAAGCTGAATGAATATGTGTGTGTGTGTACAGATGGGTAGATACAGACTTTGTGTGTATATATATATGCACATATATATACTTTTTTTATTTACAAAAATGTCAATCAATGTAGTGTAATTGTTTCTTCAGGAGTTCCTCAAAAGCATACTTTGAGTAAACTATAAGTTTGTTAGCTCTTTAAAATACTAGGAATAAATCCATCATATATCATTGTCTGTTATTGTACAGTTCTAGATTACAATAGGTATCCATTATGCTCTGCAGGCACTGTAATAAGCTTCATAAAGAAGTTTATTGCTTTACAGTAAACTGTTTTGCGGTCACTGACTCTTCACAAATATTTAGGTTTTCAATGAGGGTGGGGTTTTTTTGTTTGGGTTTTTTTGCTATGTAACTGTGCTCTTTCAAGGATGGAATATGGAATATGGGTCACTTAGTTAGTGGCACATGTGGATAGAATAGCTAGCAGGGAAGTGAATTGTAGTAATATAGTTTTGAGAGAAGATGCAGAATCTCACCAGGTCCTTTTCATCATCTTTAGTCAGATTTTTAAAAAGAAGAAACCTTTATATATCTCAGTTTGAATGTGCTCAATTTATGTAAGGTACTTGCATTCCTTAGCTGTTAATATTTTATTCTAGTGAAAGGGTTATAAAGCAAAGGCAAAGTGAAGTATGCAGAATACTTCTTACATGTGAGCTTGTGTTGTGAAATTTGTTCGGATCACATCCAGGCTATCAAAACTGGAGTTCAGGGGGTGAGGTTTGGCTTCTGTTCCCAAGTTGTCCTACATTTCTTACATGATTTCTCTCCATTTCTTTTACAAAATACTGTGTTTGTAAAATGTCTTCTGAAAAGATGAAGGCTTTATGCTATCATAAGATATCTGTGTAAGAAATCACTGTGTACTGACTAAATGCTAAATTAGATTTCCAGTACTTAGTCAGCAGCCACTCCTCTTTCTAACTTCTGTGCAATTCATTACTGTGTAATTAAGCAGATTTTAGTGATACTAGAGTTACTACCAGTAATTAAAAAGAAAATATTGGTTTTGAAATGTAACACTTTTAGTTGATGTTCTTACACCAAGATGACCATCCTTTAGTCTCATGAATTTATAGCTGAATCTACCACTTGACAGTGCATCTGATGTTTTTTCTTAGTATGGTTCAGATTTCCTTTGTAGTCATAATCATGAGAGATGCTGGTATTGTTCTCTTCAAACATCTTTCAATTATGATGGTTACACCATCTCCTTCGCTAGTTATGGCCATCAGGTCAAGAAATAGTAATGATTTCTTTTCTGACAATTAGCTTGTAAGTGATACATTTGAATGTCAGCACAAAAGAAGCATACTTTAAAGCAGTACTGCAGAGAATATGTAGAAAACCTTTTATTCCCTGTCATTCAAAATAATTTTAATACTCTTTGTAACTTTTAGTTTTTAGACCCTCCTCAGATACTTGTTCTCACAAATGTATGTTTCTGTTTTGGAATAGTATTTCTGGGTTAGTATTTATCAAATAGTTAAATAGTTTTGAGCAAGTTTAGCAGTGTATTTAGAGTATGCGTTTTTATTTCAGGTGTCTATTTACTGGCATGTGATGAGGAAAAATTCTAGTGAGAATAAGGCAGCTGGTCTTTTTCACACAAGTTAATTCCTTTTGAGATAAAACTCGTCAAGAAAGGCACACTAAGCTCTTGCAATGTTCGTAGATGTGAAAATCACAGATGAGGATCTCGTACTGTGTAAATTCTCATGCTAGCTAGCAAACAGCTGAGAACATTTTTTTTTTTAGTGGGAGGGCATATGCTTGCGTAGATTTTGTCTTCATTGACAAAATGGCATGATTTTTACTGTATGATAAAGCTAGTCCTGAGTGGGCAGTTTGGAGGGGAGGGGGATGCAGCCTGCTTGTTTGCTTGTCTTTTCAGTAAAGACAAGATTATACACTAAAGTAGAGTGGCAATACTCAGGAGAATACTCAACATCCAGCTGCTCCATAAAGTAAAAAATATGACCCTAAAAATTGAAAACTGCGTGCGTTTGCTGTTTCAGCCTGAAGTAAGAACTTGTGTAGTTTGTTAAAACGTAGTGAAAGAACTCACTGCAACATTGAAGTATCTCCTAGTTCTACATGGCATTTGAGCAGCTTTTCTAATGCTGACCAAATGTATTCTTCTAGGGGGGTTCCTGTGATTAAGAGTAGACTTTGCAAAGCTTTCTATGTACTACCTCCTGCAAACGTTGTTGTATTCTTTGAAGACTACAGGAAAAGTCATCTGAAATCAAACTAGGCTTTTATTATTCCCTGAACTAATGTGAGCATCATTGCATTGGTCTTTATGAAGGCAAGCGGCCTTTAACAGCAAGATTGATAAAGTTCTGAAAGTGTCACAAGAGACTCTTTCTATTGGGAAAGCGTATTTTTGGAAGGTATTCCTGTGCATTAAGGTGCACAGATTCCAAATCTGCCTTTAGAGAAAACTAGCTCATAAGAAAATTTTGTGAAATGAGGCCCTTGGACTTTTATTCATGTATGTTCAGAAGGCTTGAGGAACAACAAACTTTTGGGGGTTTTTCTGACCCAATTTACTGTAATGCTTCTTTACCTGTAATTGAATATCAGCAAATGATTGCAAATCAATGAAAGTCTCATGAAATGAAATATGGATTAATTTCCTGCCTTGCCTTTTCAAAACCAAGAGTGAAATCTATCCTATAGCAAAAATAAAAGCACTATGTTTAAAAAAAAAAAAACTTCAAAACATTTCAGGTACCAGAACAAACAGACCAAAGGAAAGAAATTGTGTAGTGCAAGTACTGGATTCATCACATAGTACACTTTTGTCAAAAAAAGATAAATACTTCTTTTTAATCATTGACAAAATAGAATGGGAAGCCTAAAGAAAACTTTCATTCCATTTCCTTCAAAGTTATTGCCTTGCAGCATATCATTGATGCATGATTTCCTTCAAGTATGTTTTGAATGATTTTTTTTGCCCTTTTTCCCTGTTTTTAAACAAGCATTTGTGTTGATTTGAGTTGTGTGTGACTAGGTCCCAGCCATGGAATTTACCACAGCTGTGGAGACAATACTTGCTAAAGCGTATTACTCACAGAACCTGAAGAATTGTCAGAAGAAAATATTGCAGGCTTTTTTTCATTCTGCCACATCTTATATTAGTTGTTTTCCAAGTGCCCTGTCATTTTTCCACCTGATTTGTTTTATTAACTAAAATAAATCATTCAACCAAAAATAAAAGAATTCAAGAAGTTTAAAAACTGATTTAATTTCACCCTGTAAAAACAAGTTATACCATTGCTATAATAAGGAGCGAACACCAGAAGAGAGAGCACCGACACCTTATAAATAATCCAAGTGAGGATGATTAATTATGACAATTCCTTGTGTCATAATGTGGACTGTTTAGCATGATGGTGCAGACAATAACAATGCAAATAGAGGGAGGTTGGGAGAGAAGGTTCTTTTTAATTTAAAAGCTATCACTTTTCAGGGCATCACAATGGTGGAGAAGATGGTTTGAAGAAAAAGAAAATAAATAGATGCACCAATTCAAACCAATTAAAAATTAAGCATAAATTCATTTTACTAACGAATGGTCTTGCTGTTTGCTAAAGGGATATAAAATTACAAAACTAAGAATGACTTTTTCTTTTTAAGTATGACCAATATGCAGGCCTTCTAGGGACTGTGCTAAATTGATATTAAATCAATCAAAGGCAGCAATGTAAATGACTATACTGACAGCACTTTCTGTTATAAACAGCTGAAAAAGGGTCTTTGTAATTTTGACAGAGCTTAACTGTCTGGGCTGAGGTTTTCCATGCCATTTGTCTTCCTTCCAAGATACATTTTATACAACAGCTTGTGAGGGAAATGTTGATTATGCTCATGTTAAAGATTATCTTAAATTGTTTCACTGAAACTCTTTTCTTCTACACATTGAACAAGACCTTGTATTTTCTCTTTCCAAAGAAATCCACATAAATTTGGCCAGTTCACCTTGGCTGTTTTCGAGTAAAATCCAGGATGTTAGCTTAACCCATAATGAAGTTGTTTGCAATAAGGCATCCTGAATTTGCACAGGGATGATAGGTACCAGTAAGTATTTTCTCTAGCTGACATCTTTGTAGCAACAATAAACATTACTGGAAGGACAGTGACAAATAGCTTGGGACAGATATGATGTCTTGCACCTCTGCAGCTGCCTGCTAAGTAAATGTGGGTCGATGCCCTGAAGCAGCTAAATGTTGGCCAAATGACTACTGATAAATTGGTGCAAATGCCATAACACAGAACTATCACTGGAGGCTGTAAGTTGTTCAAACTTCTTTTTTGGATTCACCATTTGGAAACTGATTTGTGGAAATACGAAACACGCAAATACAATTGAAACCAGCCCATGTGAAGTGCAAAAAATGTTAAATATTTTTGGAGCATCAAACCATAAAATGTCAAGTTAGGCAAACGTAACAACTGGACAATGAACAATTTTCGGTGTCTTGCTTTCTGTATTTTTAGACTTACAAAATGGGAATAGTAAAGCCAGATTTTATAATGATAAATTCTGCATTTATCAGTCATTAGGATGCTGCAGTAATGACTGTTATTGAAAATCTCAGTGGGAAATAAATATATTGTGGTAAGGAGTTGAGCCAACTTCCAGATAATAATGGTTGGGAGAACCATTTTGAATGGATGAAGCTGAGAAACCACCTCTTCATTTTCCATTACCAGATGTGTACAAATAAACAGAGTCTGGTAGAAATAGCATTTTTAAAAATAAGTATGGTTATATTCAATGACTTTTAATAGAACGTGTGTGTTTGGGCTAACTGTGAGCCCAGTAACTATAATTCTAGCTTTTTTTTTTTTTAAGTTATGAGTGCTAGATTTTATTAACTGTGGTGGTCTTTCGATGCAAGTTATTTCCATGTGTGATAGTGTTTGGTTGACAGATTTTCTGAATTCAAAACTGACTTTCATTGAGCATAAACCCTGAAAGACTTAAAAAAAACAAAAACAAAACAAAAACAAAACAAGAAAAACCCTGTTACTGATAGTAAAAATGTCTAGATTGTGTCATAGTAATGTCCTTGTTTCTTCTGCATGAAACAGAAGTATTAGAATTAGAAAGAATTAGTTTTAACATATACCAATATATCTAGTGTCTACAAAAGAAATTTGGCTTACTAATAGAAAAAGAGGTATTTTAAAATACTTGGGCAATTTGAAAAGTTAATGATGCGGTGATCAAGTATTAAGAATACGAATGATCTCAGAAAAGCTCAGCCAAAAGAATCAAAACTGATTATATTAAAACAGAAATAACCAGAAAACTATACTGAAGCTTGAGGAACACTTAGAATATTTAACAAAGTACATTTGTCTCTGGGAACGAATAGCGCATATAACAGAAAATTGAAGATGATCACACCAAAAGAAGCGGTTTAGAAGACTCTAACAGCATGCTCTTATAGTATGCTCTTATTCTAAAGAGTTCTTATGTAATGTGCTCGTTCACTGTGTTTGTCTGAGCTATTTAAAAAAAAATGCAACTCTTACTGCATTCAGACTTGGATTTGTGATAGGTAAAGGTTAATAGTTGACTCTTTCCTCTTTTGTTTTCCTTTTTGAGCTTGTAAAATGGCATTTGCTACTTATTACTGTGGGTTCTTCTTAGATGTCTCAGTGTGACACTGGCCCTTTCCCATAATACATGGTACAAAGTTCTCAATGCACATAGAAGGTGACTCGATATTGACTCCTAGATGATTTTAGTATGAGTCAAATCTTTGTCTCACTTGTATGCTGTAATTCAAATGTCCTCCAGAGTCTCTGATTTAAGAGAATCAGCTCACACTGTTACATGTAATTGTTGCAATATCTCGTTTCCCTTTTGAAGAGGTTCTGAGTGAGCACTCACAGACGTGCAAAAGAGGACTTTTTATGACATTTTCTTGTCGTGTTTTTGTATATTTCAATCTGTGTGGGGTTTCAGCAAAGCTTAAGAAAGTGGTGGTCATTTTGTCAAGCTCAGCTGTATAATGGCAGACAAAACTGAGTAGAAAAAGACCATGCTTGTCCTTGCAGAGATCCCATAAATTGTGGGTTCTTTTAATGACCTAGAAGCTAGATCCAAAATGTTTACAGCTTATGTTACAGTGAGCTTGGTTGTTAATGTTAGATTACACTGTCCACTTGGGATT
This sequence comes from Apteryx rowi, assembly GCF_003343035.1. NCBI lineage: Eukaryota > Metazoa > Chordata > Aves > Apterygiformes > Apterygidae > Apteryx > Apteryx rowi. Next base: position 354,291 of record NW_020451017.1, read on the forward strand.
TACACTAGACCTTTTAATTGTGAGTGCTCAGGGTCTGCCTTTAGGAAACAAAGTATGAGCTGTATTATACATCTTCATTTCCCTGGAGGCAGATGTGAATTTCCACAATTACTTTGTCTGGAATAACCTCATTTCCTAGGACTCTTTTCTCAGTGCATAGGCAGTAGAGATTGTGTCTTCTGTATCTTAGTTTGGTCACTAGGAGTGAGACCACTTTGTCTAATGGAAGAGGAAGGAAATAAATTGGAAACACCTAGATCAAGTCAAATATTTCAGTAGTTGTATGTTTAAAAAACAAACAAAAAAGCAAAAAAACTCTGAAAGTCACTAGCAGCATGAAAGCTTTCTTGTGTGGACCATTAGGGAGAAAGCTGGCTTTTACATTGTGATTGATTAATAGGCTAATGCAGGGATAAAGGAGAGGAGTGTGTTATTTCAATAGGATGTCAAATGTAAAGTCTAGCAATGGGCATCAGTAAAGCCCAGCTAATAGCTTAACTGTTGCCAGACATGTGGAAGGAATCAAGGAACAATGGGAAGACTCATCTCAGATGGAAGAGTGACATATCTTCATGTAGTGATGCAGCAGAGCTCAAGAGTGTCTTTGTTTTTTTTCCTCTCCACACTGATCTATGATTACATCTGTAACATAGCAGTTGAGCCCAATTTGAATGCAAAGATGATTGAGTGATTTCATAATCAAAATTAACATAGAGCTAACTGAAAACTTCTGTGAAACTGCTTTTTTAGGTATAATTGCATGAAAAGTTCTCTATGCAACAGAATCTTTCAACTAATTAAATTGTGTTGATAAAGACATACGTCCTTCGATAGGTGCTACAGAAGTCATACTTACCTATATATTGTTTTCTATCAGAAATCATAGTTGGCAAATGTTGCAAGCAACTTCATATTGTAACTGTATCTGTAAGTGCACACATGCACGTTTAGAACATGTCTGCAGCTGTACTTCCTTGAGAGATTTAATTGGTTGGCAGCATGACATAAAAATGGCATTCAGTCAGGTTTGTTTTACGGGAAGGCTTAATGTGCTGCAGGTAATGAACAGGTGTCTTGCTCCTTTCAACACTSAACCAGTATGCCAGCACAGTGTTTCTAAGTGCTGTAGTGTGTGTGTTGTGTGTATGTATATTTTCCAATTTTTGATGAAATATAAAAACAAGACCATGCTGTTGAGGTGTGACACTTCCTTCAAGGAGGAGAATATGTAGCCCCAAGACCCTGTTATTTTGTCTTTGTTCTGAATATTTCTTCTGTGTTTTACAACAGCTGCTTCTTCCAGCCTGTTCTAAAATTGTATAATACAGTTAGGCATACATCCTGTATCGTTTTACCTCAGGTGAATCATCGATGCCAAGATCTACATTCAGTAAATTAAAAAACTGAAAATCTGCTTAAATGTAAGAAGTGAAATTTAATACCTCACTAATTAAAAAAAAAAAATGCTGTGGTATGTTTTCTAAGAATTACATGTTTATATTTTGCTCTAAATTTACATTTTCTTTGTCATATGCATCTCATTATGTACAGTGTTTGCAAAAYAGGCTTATTGTGAAAATGACTTATTTCTCGTGAGCATCAATGAAGGAGTCATAACACTGAACACTTTTTGACAACCTTACTGTATTTTAGACAGAACAACAACATGCAATCACCCATCTCCAGTATGTTGCTTGGCCTGATCATGGTGTTCCTGATGACTCCATGGACTTCTTGGAGTTTGTGACCTGCATGAGGCCAAAGAGAGTAAAGAATGAGCCGGTCCTTGTTCACTGCAGGTACTTGTGGTTTAAAATTTTGGTATAGATTGTGTTCAGCCTTAGAATAAGCTTTTGCTTTGAAAGGTGTCTCTGCAAGGCAGCAGGATTTCTTGAACTAGATGAAGATTTTAAGCCTGGAACACCAACGTTCATCGCTGGAGATAAAAGCTCTGGTGTTGTATCTAAAGGACAAATTTCTTTTCTCTTTCTTTCTCCTGCAACCTTTTGGTGAAATTGCTGCGTTACATAATTATCACAGAAGTGATMTTTTGTAATGTAGTAAAGAAGTTTCTCTGCGTTTTCATACTCAAATACCTCTGTAATTTCATTGTGTGGTATTGCAAAGTTGTTCTGCCGTTCAAGTAGCTGTCAAAAAGCAGTCAATTAGCTCTTACCATTTTTAATCAAAAACATGAAAGCAGTATATTTAGACTTGTAGGCAGTTGTAACTGTTAAAACATCATTTACTTTAAGTGGTCTTTTTAGTTTTATTTACATAAAATTCTTTTCTTTGTAATCATTGGCAGGAAATATTACTGAAGTTGCTTTAAAAATAGGCTTTGTTCTCTGTTCTAATCTTTTAAAGTTCTTCCTCTTATTTCTAAGGCTGTTTAGCTTCATAATATTAAGACTGTAATATGAATCTGGTACCTTGCAAAAACCTGATTTTAAAGACTATTTTCCTGTTCCATTTCACAGTGCTGGAATTGGTCGCACTGGTGTATTGGTCACTATGGAAACAGCCATGTGCTTAATTGAAAGAAACCAACCTGTTTATCCACTGGATATTGTGCGAAAAATGCGAGACCAGCGAGCTATGATGGTCCAAACATCAGTAAGTGAAGGAGAGGAGTTCTGTATGCATACTGCGTTTGTCTAGTTTTAACAACAGACGCATAGATCTTTAAAATGTTGTAGTTTAGGTCTTCTGTTACCATTATATTTCATGCTTCTTACAATTAAGGTAACACAGTTTAACATAATCTGACAGAAAAGGCTCTTTGCTTGTGAGGTGTGTATTTTAACTTGTTGTAAATGTTTCCTACGTGGCCATTAAAAGATTCATTTCTGTACTTTGCAAGTAGTTTCTGTGTACAAAATCATACTTATCCAAATCATCTGTTTATGGTTTTTAGTCTAAATGATATGCAAGAAGTTAAAATAATGCTTTGATTTTTGTTCTTTGTAGAGAGACTTGTAGGTGGTCTTAAATTGCGTGTAAAGTTTTTATGCTGTGATTTGAAGAGAGGAAGTGGCTTTTCAAGAGTTGGAAGTAGAAATTTAATAGGAACGATATATATATATTTTTTGTTTTTGTCACTACTCCAGTTTGGAAGAACGAAGCGCAAGTGTGAAATTCAGGAAAAGTTGGGAAAAATCAGTAACTGAAATAAGAAAGTAGAGGGTGATGTAAGATGGAGGTGGCTCAAACACAGTTTTTGAGATTGTGAGGAGCAATTTTTTGTCAGCTTTGAAAATGAGTGTGTTGTCATTAGGATGAAGGATGAAAAGTTCCTGTTTCTTGAGGAGAAGTTGGGTAGTGCAGAACATTGTGCGAGTTATTTCAGAGAGCTAAATATGCAGGGACATGTGGAAGTAAAAGGGTTTAGACACACAAAATCTACAGTTAAATTTGGCATTCTTGTCTCTCTGATCTTCAAAAGAAAATGCCTCTGTTTCCACTTGAGCAAGGGAAGGAAGAAGGTAATTTGAGAAGACAAACTCTATTTAGTATTAAGTTAATGACTGCAGGAGTTAGTAGTGTGATTGATCAAAAAACCAAACAACCCTTGCATTGAAAATATTATCAAAGAGTGTGAAAGGGTCAGAAATTATGGTTGCTTGAATAACTAGACTGTTCTGTGAGGAGGATTGTTCATGCATGTTGCTGGGACTCTTGTCACTCATTGCAGTGTAATAAGGGCACTGTCTGGAAGTGAATCAGGACTGTATGGTTAAGGAAGGAGTTGTCTGGATAGTCCTGTGTCCATTTCTTGCAGAAATGGAAGTTGTTGAACTTGTGAGGGTGCCATGGGATGAGAAAGGCTAGCCTCAAGGCTAAGGAAGCTGAATGTTTCCATCTGGAATTGTCCTCATCTGTCCCCCTCAGCTTCTAAAATAAAGTGAGTAGGCTTCTGGCCTCCTTGCTGGAGGTGTCATGTTTTTGAGAATCTGACATGAGAACCTGAAGTGAAGTTCAGCTTTCCAGAAGGCTGAGTACCTCCACTTACAACTGAAATCAGCAGAAATACTTCTTAAACATAGTTTGTTTGACATAGCAAAAGAATAGAGTATAGCGATAAACACTGCAAATCAGACTGTGAGTGTGGAAAACTGGACATATAAAATCGGATTCTTCTTTACTTTGCTTGCTGTGTCCCACAGGTCACTATCAGTGCAATTAGGAGAAGGATGGTATGTAGCAGCAGTATTGTGAAACTAAATTCACTGGTTATGTTTGAAGTATGCAGATACCGTTGTGAGGAAAAGCAAAGCCTGTGAGTAGAGTTGGCATACTGTGCTGTAAGTGAGGCACAGGAGCAAGCACTGAATGTGTGAAAGCAGAATAACAAAGAGCTGCACTTGAACAAATGAATCTATCCTGAGTGCCCTTTTGTGTTCCCATGCCACCATTTCAGCTAGCACCACTGCTCCTATTCAGTGTTCAGCCTAGTGCAGCTGGGAAAAGCCATTAGGGATTGTTCAGTTCTAGCAGCCTGGCTTGAAGTATGTTCAGCTGCTCTGTTGGGCTTGCGCAGGTGCTCTGTGTCTGAGGAGATGATATGCGGACCCAGATGCATGTTGTGAGCTAAGATCAGTCAGGGTGTGCTCAGTAAGAATAGGCTCATCAGAGCTATTAACAGGTCCATTTAGTGCCTACTATTAATCATGTGGAAGCTGTAACTCTTCAAAGATTTGTAATTTGGTCAAACTGGGGTCATTGGAAACAGCAAAACAGAAGCTGTGACCAAAAATAAAGCTACAGCAACATTTGTCTAGCTGTATGGCCCTTACCTTTTTTTTTTAATGAACTATTATGTTCCATTAAAGAGAAATTAAGAGATGCTAAACAGTGTAGAAGGAAGTGCAGTAGGACATATATAATAAAACTAGTTATCAATGGAGTGAGCAGTAAGAACACAGGCAACAGCAGCAAAAAAAACAACTAGTCAGAGGCTGAGTCAGAGGAAGCAACGCTGAAGCATTCATTTTGATTTGTTCAATAACCCGATCACACAAAGGAGTTAACAGAAGTAATAAACAGAGAGCTAAACATCACAGTTGGCTTGTTCAGGCAATAGAAATAGGCAAATGCCAATAACAATGAAGAGAAAAGTCAAGGTAATTAAGAAATATAGACAAAAAAACAGAGTGATGTTGGAGGTGGGAGTAATTGACTGAAAGGCGGAAAGAAAAGGCAGGAAAATTGAGATGCTGAAAATTAATTTCCATCCCCAAGTTTTCTCTAAGTCTTTTCTGTATTGAGGAGAACATGTAATGCAGATTATGGACAAGAATAGCATTCTAACTACAAGTATTTAAATGCCTTATAAGGTCCTTCACAGTACAAGCATCATCTTTTAGCCCTGTCCTTTGGGGGATACTGGGGTAATGTTGTTTCCAGATGTGCCTGGGCAGTTAATGAAAATTGGCATCCAAGGGCAGCTGGTAGAATGTTTCAAAGATGTAAAAAGGGTTTTGAAAAATGTGTTGCTGCACATCTCTGGATATGTGGCATTTAGATTTTGAGAAAGGTGTTCATTTTTGGTCTTGAACAGTTAAAAGTGCTTTCTGAGGAGATGTATGCCTTTATCTTTGTTGTAAGTTCTATTGAATTTCCGTTAGCTCGTGTTCTCAGGATTTTGTTTTAATCATAAATAATCAGGCTATGTGGTTTTCAATTCCGTATTAGCTGTATCGTTACGTCTCCTTACATCACTTTTCAGAAAGAGGCTCAGATTGTTTTTAACGAGTAGATACATCACAAAATTGGGAGGAAAAGTGTTCGTGATAGTCTAAAGCAGAAACAAAACACTTGCGTCATTTGTGAAAACTTTATTTATAAGAACTAAATGAGCTCAAAATGTTGGGTGACAGAAGAATCAGTATGGCTGTTATTCTTGAAAAATACTCACTCCAGTGGTTTGGGTCACTTCCTGTTATGAAAGGGGAAGATGCATGATCTGATCACAAATATAAAATAAAGTGACTGTCTTCTGCAACAGTATCGGCATGGGGGTTTAGGGTGGCAGGGGGGAGTTCAGTACATCAGTATGGACTGTATCAATATATCCTATCTGATTGCTTTAAATACATTTCTGGTCGTGTAACTTATATGTGTCCAGTAATGTGTAACAGCAAGATGGATAATATTAGGATTATGTTATATGGATAATATTAGAATACTGTAATGATCAGATAACAGAACAAAATACAATTTAGATGAGATGTATTAAAGAAAAAGAAGTTTGTTCAAATTAATAAATAACTAGTTGGAATAAAGTCAGAAGAGATGTGTAAATTTGCATAGTTCTTACAAATGAATCCTGTTTCCTGGGATTTAAGCATGTGTTCTGTTAAATTTTGGGACCTTGTGTTTTCTTTGGTGTGAGGATTTTCATGTTTGTCATTCAAAGAAGAGTAAATGCTGCTTTTATCTGTGAATGCTGCTGTGAGTTGAATTTTCTCTTTCCATCTTGGTATCTCCTCTCCTCTCTGTTGTGAAGCATTGTCCAGGAGAAAAGGAGGCAGTAGCACTGTTAGTGCTGTTAAGCATATAAGTACTACTGTATAATCAATACTTTAACTAATCAACATAAATTTTGTTTTTTTCTTATACAGAGTCAATACAAATTTGTTTGTGAAGCTATTCTTCGTGTTTACAGAGAAGGATTAGTTCGACCACTGGATTCCAGTTAGCACAGCTGTGAAGGATGAATTCTTTTCCCCTAAAAAGACTTTTTTTTTTTTTTTTTTTTTTTTTAAATAAAGCAGGGGCTTGTTTCTCAAAGCAACTAGAGTGGACTAGAAGCCCATGAGACAACAGACGAGCACATCTGAGCTGTGGCACTTTAAATTTCTCAAGATTGCTAATCATGTACAGTATAAAGAAATCCTGTAGATAAATATGAGAGCAATTGTGTGTAATATGCTTTATTCACATAGACACCATAAACAATCATGGAAACCTTAATACATATCTTCTGCTGCCTTAAAAAAAACCCTTAACTTTAGAAATTACAAAGGTCCTGATGTTTCTTTTTAAAATACAAAAAAAAACCCAGTAGTATTGAAATGGTCCAGTTTAAGAAAGTATTTGATATCTTTGTATTGTGTGAAAGGTCATGGAAGTTCATTGTAATTTTCATGTTTGGGCACTAAATATTCATGGAAATGTAACCTTAGCTTCTAAAAGGCTGATGAAGAGCTTCAAAGGCTAATGCATAACTACTGTATGTTGACAGCTGGAGAAATTAGTCAGGTCCCATAAATTTATTAGTGAGTATGCCAGCTGTTATAATATGCTTCTTAGAAATCACACCTACTGTATGTGATGTGCAAAATAATGCTGTATTTAAGCATTTATGCAGATGGTGCAGTCTACATCTTCTGTTTATTGCATTAGCTACTGTACTACTATTGTTTCTGCTGCCTTTCCCCTTTATACTTATATTCATTGTTGTTTCTATTTATGAACAGAAAGCATTTTAATGAAAATGAGGTTGAATTCTTTTTTGCCTTTGTTTCCATGTGTATTTATGAGTTCTCAGATGTAAATGTGGATTAATGTTGCACACAAGTACAAGACTCTGACTTATTGTATATGCAAAGTAGCCTAATCCAATACTGGAAGAAAAAATTACTACTGAACCCATTAAATATGTTGCTGCTAATTCAAGGTGTGAAGCTTACAAGGGCATAGGTGTTACTAGTGTTGAGATGGTGATAAAATGTTGACTTGCTGCCTTTCAGCAGAAGCTGTGTCCTGGTTATCCAGTGAAACACAACTCTCTTTTGCAAGAGTTCTGAGGATTTACTGTGTTTCTTTCCTTTATGGAAATGCAGCTGAATTTGTGTGAATTCAGGGAAAGACAGAATGAATTTGTACATTGGTAAATAGTTCACCCTAAGGTACACTGGTCTCCATTTCATTTCAAATGGGAGAATTGGACTTTCTGAACAATATAACCACATTTGTATGACATTAATTTATTTTGTGTGTTTTTGATTACCCTAAGATAATTCTTCATTTTTAAGTGCTTTAAAAATATATTCTAAGGGTTGGTTTAAAACTCTGTTATTTAAAGATTAATCTTTAAATAAGGAAAAAGATTTATGGGGCATATTATCCAGATGTTTATATGTGTATAAAAGAAAATTAGATAATTTTCTTGTTAGATATATATCTCTATATACACACACATATCTTCAGATATATTTTAGAATTATTGTTTGTATTATGGATATTATCATTTATATCTGGAGTTTCATTATCGAAACTACCACAGCTGTACAATATGCATCTCTCATGTTACCAGAAGGTTGTGTTTTTGTTTTTTTTTCCAGAAGATAGCTGAAAAGTGAATGTAGGATATGCTAAATTGCAGACCCTTCTCTTCTGCAGACTTGGTCCTTTCTTCAAGGTTATGTTATTAGTTGTAGGTGGAGAAAAGAAAGTATCTGGTTACTATTTATTGATCAAAAGAGTTTTGCTAATTGAAACACAAGGGTTAACTGGTAGCCTAAAAAACTTCTGCAGGTTGAAAGGTGAGTAGTTTTGTGTTCATTCAACTATATTGCACTCCAGATTTTACTTACCTGAAGGCTTTGTCATATATTGGATCTTTATCCTCCTGCTTAATTGGGCATGGACTGGAAGGCAAGAGACTATAATTCTGATTCAGACTCTAACTTTCTGAGCTGCATCACGTCACTCAATCTCTCTGTGCCTCAGTTACTCCAAATGTAAAATGATACTGGGCATGCATATTTTGTTTGGGAAGCTTTTTTGAAAAAATAGCATGGAATATGTTGTACAAGTGCATGCTGCCTACTGTTGTTTGAGAGAATATTGAGAAAGCCTAGAGGCTTTTTCCACATGAGAAATACTGGGTACTAAAGAATCTGTGCCCTCTGGCTGGTTGTTTAACAAAAGCTCTTTTTGTTATCATGTGTATCCTTTTCTATTAAAGCGTCTTTTCGAAACTGTGCTGTGCCCAGGTCTCAAAATCATTGCTTGCAGTTGGCAGGATTTGTAACTAATAATTTGTCAAGAACTGTAAAAAAAATAAGGAGAAAAAAACACGGGAATAGTAAGAAAATATTTAGAGCATCTCTTTTCACATGTGTTTCTTTCATAGAAGTACTTGATTAAACTTTTGGTTTATTTCTGTTGAAGGTTACTGATATATTCCTATCACTATTTATGTTTCTTCATCTTGAGTATGTATTTACGAAAGTGCTGTAAAATATCAGTATATAACTCATCTCTTCATATATTTAACATAGGTTTGACTTATGTTAGTATATGTGTGTTTTAAATGATGATGGTCATATTCTGACAACAAATGCTGCTCTTGATCTGGTAACCTTAGAATAGATGGTTTCAGTATTGCCATTCTTGAATTTTTATTTGGATTTTAATGACTTGTTTGAAATTGCTAGCCACTGATACTCCATTTAAAGTTATAAAAACAGTAATCTCTAATATTTGAATTTAACTAAACAAGTATCTTCTGTATTGTGTCCATCTTTATTTCAGTCTTGCTGGGTTTTGCACATGTACTGGTAGGGTCCTTATGGGAGAATGAAGGGGGTTTTGTCTTCTCTGTAGTGTATGATGACTTTGCACTAATTGATGTATGCCTTAAATTTGATCTTGCAATGAAATCATAATTGTGAAAACATCTTAATGCTGGTTTCTGTTTCCACAAGAACTGGGAAGTTAAAAAAGCACAGAGTTGCTTGATTTTGTAGGAGTTAAAACTCCTAATGCACAAAATATTTCACTACCAGGCTATTGACAAATAACAGAAAATGCTGTGAAGTCAAAGTTCYATATAACCTCCATAAGTGTTTTAACCTCATTTTTTGCCTGTATTTGTGTGATCATGACAATAAGTATTTAAAATGCCTAGCATGCGGGAGGATGAAGAGGGAGCAATAAGTCTTTGAGGTTTTGACCACTGTGGAATTCAATAGCACTTACTCTTCAGAATTGAACAAATTTTAGCTAAGTGGCTTTATATTTGATACAAAAGTAACCAAAATACCTTTCAAAGTGTCTTCAGAAATATCACAGGGGAACACTTCTGAGGTAGAGGTGGGAGGAACAGATCTTACCACCTATTGAAAATAAGAAAAATGGTGCCATAAAGCATGAATGCCTTTCATGTAACAGGATATATGAAATCTAAAGCATTAAAGTACAATATTTTATTGTTGTATTAAAATGCAACAATATTTGGGGGGGGAGAAAAAAGGAAAAACATTTTGTAATTCAAGATTTTCCTCTCAATAGCCTTGTCTTTGGGTGTTGGTACAAAACTACTAAATTATATGTAATCAAAATGTACCTAAAAGTTCAGCAATATCTTTTAATATACACCCATTTTCTTAACAGATTGTTCTTTTCCCCTCCTTTTTCTACTATGCAGTATCTGGTAAAAATATTTCGAAAGAACCCGTAGCTCTGAAGTATCTAACCAGCTGTGCTTTTGCTTTAATGCAAGCGCAATATATTGATCTACAATGAAAGTTCTTCCTTGTAAATAGTGTTCATATATGTCAAACTGTAAATGCATAAATGGTCCACTGATTAAAAATGTTGAAAATGGGCATGCATGGCTCATATTTGATCAAATAAAATTTAATCATAGTTATTGTCAAATACTTTAAATGATGCATTGCCCAGAGAGGTTGTGGAGTCTCCTTCTCTGGAGATATTTTCAAAACGTGCCTGGATGCAATCCTGTGCAATGTGCTCTAGGTGACCCTGCTTGAGCAGGGGGGTTGGACTAGATGATATCCAGAGATCCCTTCCAACCTCAACCATTCTGTGATTCTGTGATTTAAGTGCAAATTTATTTTATTCATTCACATAAAGCCTTTCTGGAATGAATGTGAACTAGGAAATGTTTGTATTTCATTGGTAACCTGCAAGTAGTCTGCTTGTTTAAAAGCATTTATTAATTGAAACTATATTGAAGGTAAACTTATGTCATGAAACATTTTGTTCAAAGGCATTTGAAAGCCAAGTGAATGATTAATTCATTATATAAAAAACAATGTTTTGATTACGTGTATTCTCTTGCATTTAAGTACTGACAGTGATAGTGTTAAGCCATCTCAGATGACTGTTTTAACAATAGCATTATATTAACAGTTTAAATATAGCAGTTTAATCCAATATGATTTAGTTTTACTGTATTTTAACATATTTAACTTTATAATTGTGCAGTAGCTCTGCAATAGCAAGCTTCAAATAACAGTATCCACAATCACTGAAACTTGTCTTTTTTAAAAAAACATAGGTTTCTCCTAACGCAAAGGAGCTAGTGGTGCCTAACATTGATAGACAACCATTTTTTCAGCTCAGATTAGCCATGTGAGAGTATTGGTCTGATATGACCACTTGAGCAACAATTTTTGAAGACCAAGAATATCATGGAAAAAAACCAAATTGTGTGGACATTTGATATTGTTTGGGGTTTTTAAGGCTGTAGTAAAGACACCATTAAATAATCTGCTTTAAAAAAAAAAACAACAAAAAAAAACAATTCATCTTAGGAGATGACTTTGGGAATGGGGAGTAGAATGTTTCTTTTTGAGTTACCTAATTTTGTTGTAGACTACTTGGAGAAGAGTCTTAATGTGCATTATTTTGAGCTTAACAGAAGTTTTTGATTCTTTAATAAAGTTCTTATTCAAAATACTAAAACATTGACTTTAATAGATATTGGTGAAACACTTCAGTTTACTGTTAGTTGTTCAACTTCTATTTCCTTGGCTTTCATGATGTCATTTCTTGAGTTGTTGTTGTCTTACCTTATAAAACATTTTCAGGTTTCCCACAATTGTAAAACTGTCTTTATTGTAGACAAACTGAGCAACATTGCTGTTACTTTAAACATGTTACTTATACCTGCTGAAGATGTAGTGTGGTCTTCAGACTGGCCTGAGTTGAGTTCCTATATGGATGTTAATGCTGTTAACAGTGATAAAAGTTTTTAAGATATTTTGGAAATATTGGAAATATTTGGAAAAACTTGGATATTTTGCCTAGATGCAACCTTCTGTCAGGACAGTTAAGATCTGATTTAAAAAAAAAAAAAGTTATATGGAGGAAAATATTTTAATAGGTATGGTAGGAGCAGGAAATGTAAGATTTTTTTTTTCTCCCTTTGCAGAACACTTTTTTTATGTTCTAAATGCATAATTTCTCTTGGAGCAATTTCTTTAGTAAAAAGTCCTACTGTTAATGGGATTTCATTTTTGTCAAACTGACCCAGAAAGAGAATAATAAGTTGAACTTGTTCCTCATTTATTGCTTTGTGTTCTCAAATAACATTAAACAAAACTGAAATATTTTCCTTCTAAAAATGATTTTGGTTGTTTTCATTTTGTCTTTCTGTAATGTATATGGAATTCCATGTGGTTGGAGAATCAGTGAGGTTGTTGCACATGCTAAGAGGAAACAGGTGCTTTGCTAGAGCAATTAAAGTTGTTACCTAACATCAGTTAGCAATTAAAACCACAGTAGTCTAGCATTGTATTTCTGTCAACTTTTTCAGAATGACTATTTTCCTTGGAGCTTGCTCTCCAAGCATCAGCAAGCTGCCTTATACTAGAGCAGAAATGATGCTTTAAAAAAATTCTGAATTTTTAAGTAAGCAAGGGCTATTTACTAAAATCTATACAAATCATGCTTGTGCTTTTTGCAAGGAAAAAAATAGTTTCTCTCTAAAAAAGCAAGCTGCTAAAGGGAATATCTTTTTTTGCTGTGCCTGCATCTTATGTAGACGTATACAAACTTGTTCACATCTAGTAAGCAGTGTGGCTGCTAAAACACAGACAACTCAACATAGGCTTAACTGCCTGATTAATTCCTCGATTTCTTGCAAAGGTCAATGGCAACCCTGGTTCAGAAATCATTGGTGCAGAATGGCAGGAGAAAGGCTGCTGATTTACAAAGCAGGCTTTCAGTCTCCTAAGAAAGGAGGAAGAAAATCCTATGTTGAATATCTTTGTGTTGTTGCTCTTAAATTATCAAACTCAAGCAGTCTGGTTTAAAGCAAGATCAAATATATCTATAACAGTTTGCAAGCACAATAAAGCCCTACGTTCATTCCAGGAAAAAAAAAGCTCAGACAAGCAGTGTTAATTTTGGTAAGCTTGGTTTGCCTCAATTAAGTGGTACTTAGCATGGCAGCAGTTGAATTATCCCTAATCAGTGCCCTTCTAGTTCAGAACTTAGCATACATGAATAATAGTCTGTTATAACTGTTGTTTTCCTAATTTTTTATAGAAATTTGCTGTCCATAAAGAGACTAGGTAGGGAGTAATGTATGTTCAAATGCAACTATACTTCAAATCCAGATTTTGCAAAATAAATGAAAAATATCAATGCTTATGTTCCAGAGACCTGTACAGTGAGTACTAACTATGATTTATTTAGATTTTCTCACTTCATCATGTAACCTTAATAGAGAAATACAAGATAAATAATGGGGACAGTTTTAACACCTGGAAGTTTCAGGCATTCATAATAACAAATGATGTATTGTTTAAAGCTGACCTTCGCTGCGATGGATGTGAAAATGCACTTGATAGTACTGGAATAAAGTACATAAAACTTGGGAAAGCCAAAGTTGTTTGGCAAGCTTTGTGAAAGATTCTGCTATTTTAGTCACTAAATCTATATTCTCATATATGTTCAGGTAGCATTTCTGCCTTTTTTTTTTTTTTTTCTACAGCAAAAGCTGGAAAGATAATAGATGTTCAGTGATTCTGGCTGTTTTTTTGTCAATGGATGTTTCTGTGCCACTGTATAGTGTCGTCTTTGGAGCTGCCAGTTCATTAAAAAATAAAAGAATTTCTTCGATGCATTTAGATAGTAAGGCAAGAATTTATTCTATATCCTAAACCATGCTTTTCTTTCAAATCATTTGGAATGTAAACTGATGTGGATACTGCAAAGCTTAATTTATTGTATAAAAATATAGGCACACTTCTTGAAATGAATGCATCATTTTTATTTTTTATTTTTGTAGGCATAAAGTATTAGTTAATGTTTTCAGTATAGTTTTCTTGGGTTTTGGAACTGTTTTGAACAAAGTTATAGCCACTATTTTATGTTTATTGGTTAAAGGCTAATGGTGAAATAAAGCATTCTTGTCTATATGGTTTTATTGTCACTTTATTCAAGAAGTTTAAGAGTTTGAGTTGCATAAAAATATAAATTACCTATCTTTTTAATGACTTTAAAAAAAATCACACATGGCTGCAGCTTAAATTTGTTCTAACACGTGATAAGCAAGCAAGCATGTATGGAAAGTGTCTGCTCCATATAGATACAGTATATAACATGAATAGCTTGCTGGAGAAGTAAAGCAACCAAGTAAGCCTAAAATTCTTAGTAATACTAATTTTACTTCAATTTTTTAAAAGAGCATTGTCTTGATTAATTAGACCAGTAAGCCTTTGCATTTGTGACATACAAGGCCACATGCCTATGCATTAGTGTGAATGTAGGTTGACTGATATTTATTTGTTGCTGTTGGATATAAAATGTGTGGGCTACGCTTCCTGGATCTAATAGAAGACTTCCTCGCAGCACTCCTCGGAGTTGTCTTAGTAGTTGTGTCTCTAAACCCTCCGTTGCTCCAGGCTTCTTGGTGTCATGTTTTCGCAATAAGCTGGAGATGCTGCTTCTGAGTTATTTCCATTTATGTGTGCATGGAAAATATAAGTTTAAAAGTTTCAAAATAGAAAAAGCAATACAATGAAGATTAAATCATTATTAGATGGATAGAGCGTCTACCTTAGTATATGTCAAGGATTCAGTTAAGAACTGATATAGTTATTAAGCTTTCTTTGCTGTTGACAAGAAGTGGCTCTGCCTCCTGATACCCAAAGAATATTAGTCTTTTTAAGCTAAAGGCTATAGCCAATAATTCTCCAGAAGAAATGGTTGTTGGATATTCTGATGTAGTTGTGAAGTCCATGAAATCTTGGTGGAAGAAAGTACAAGGCCAAATAGAGCCATCAGGGCAGTTGGGACATGGGATATACACGCAGATTGGACTCTTATAGGTGTATAGAAAGCAATGAAGATTTCTATAGATGATTATGTGGAAAAGTCACACGACACAGCTTGCAGAAGGATGTGCCAGTGTCTTCACAGCTTGTTTGCAGGATGGGATGCAGAACAACCTTCTGGAGGAGGTCTAAAGCAGAGGTAGATGTATGCATACTTTCCCCTTTATACACTTGTCTCCAAACCCATGATTATATTGTCAGCATTTGATAGCTGATTGGTAGTAGGGGGGAGAAGGCTTTAACATGCCTGCCCAGTGTTAAGGGTGATTTCAGGCTTAGTGTAAAGCCCCAAGGTATTCCACTTCTACACATATGGTAATCCTTTAACATCCTTACGGTATCAGCAACCCCACAGAGAAAAGGAGTGCTCCTCCATGAAGCCAGGAGGCGATACTTACTTCATGGTATAAATAAGAAGGAGGTGTCTTTCCATAATTCATGTTAGGCAAAGACTCCTAGTAGGCAGTAAGTCACTGGAGAGAGAACATGAATTCTGACAATCTTATCTGAGTTATAACAATTGGGAATACATATATGTCAGACTGGCATTTCCCAATAAATACATAATTTCCATATGTGTGTGTTTGGTGCCATATCTCAGTGATGCCAAAATTTTCTAGCAGAGATTCAGTTTATATTGTTGATAGTAGTCAAACATTTTTATAAATTTCATTTTAAAAAAATGAAGTATCCATTTTCATCGTGATTTGGGATTAAGTTCCTTTTTTGATCAGTTCTAGTATACTGTAACTTGATTGATTTCCATGCACTAGAATATTAATATGCAATATTAGCATGTGTACAACCTAACCTGTTAGGAAGTCTTGTCCTTTCTATTTGAATCACAAAATTTAAAATTCCTTATACAAAAGGAACATGTGAGAATAATGAAAAGGCATGCTATAAAGTCTTTGGAGACTGGGATAACAGCTGCTCATCTTCGGGCTCAGAACAGTTCAGTTGCCCAAGACTATCTGCAGAGATGAGGGACATCAGTATTACCTGGAGCATGCTGAAAGGCCAAACTCAGTGTAAGATTATGTGCAATTTAGCGTGCAAGTCCGACACAGCTATTGGGAGCTCAGGCCATTGTAACAGCATATTTTAAAATGGATTTCTTGCTGTTTATTTCATTGAGTTTAGCACCCGTGGAAGGTCCAGAATTGTCCAAAACAAGAGTCTTTACTTCCTCCATACACCAATTAAAAGGAGAGGCAAATAAATAAATAAACAGCACTTTAGCAGTAATAGAAAAGGTTTCCTCTGCATAACTTCCTGTCTCTCAAGCATAATAGTGAGTTGTCTTTGTGCTTGTGCAACTTCAGCCCCCTAGCGGTGATGCACATTCTCATCCGTAATTCTGATGATACCAAACTGGAAGGAGGTGTATCAGTGCACCCTGGAGATACCACCTGATTACTGACTGCTAATAGTTTCGTTCTAATTAGGTTTAACATTGGTCTTCAGAGCTTTTTCTGTCTGTGCAAATGCCCTGGGCTTTTAGACCTGACAAATTCTCCTTTAAAATCCAATACTGAGTTGTTACTCCTTGCAAATTACAAAGCAGTTTTTTGTCCTTTTCTGAGTATGTGAGCCCTCAGTTCTGATCTGAATAGATCTGATATGTATGTCTGGGAGCATTAATACCAGTGTAGTGTTCCCCCTCTAGCTGCACATTCATTCTTGCAGGTTCCAAAAGTTAGCATGAGCTTGCTGGTTTCAGAAGCTACTTGCTTTCAACTTGCTTATATATAGTAATTAACCTAAGAGAATTTAGTGACTCCTTACCTCTTGTTACATGCTGAAACTGAAGTAGCTTTTGTTTTTGAAGATACTAACTGCTGTATCCACACTGGCTGGAAGTGTCATTCTGTGTTCAGAATAGTATTATTTTCATCTGCACTGCTGAGATTTTTTTTTTCCAATTTGAGAAATACTATTACAAGAGAACCTATTCTCTTTGCTGAAGTTTCTGAGAAATCTTATTGCTGTGGATATTTGCATTCTGAGTACAGAATATGTCACTTCTGCCCTCATGTAGGATTCAGGTATCCAGGGGTTTGGTACCAATTAGGGAACGTGACAAATAGCTTTGTTTCTGGCCATCTCCTTGCTGATGCTTGAACTTACTGTGATATTGCACCTCTGCTACTTCTGTAGTACAGCCCGCATCAAATGAGATGCCAAAGAATGGGCACGTCTGCAGCTGTCCCAGTCATCCAGCTGATAATATAGCCCCTCTCTGTAAAGAGCTCGCTCTCATTCAGTGAGCCAATGTAATGAAGTGATGTGGCTGTTTTTGAAGATAAAAGGACTGGGGAAGAAGCATAGTTTCCAGCTGAAGGCAATTTAGAACTGAGCAGAGCCTGTATGCTACACTGAAGGTCTACAGCACCAGACAGTGCTTGGACCTCCTGCAGAAAGCAGGTGGATGACAATGTGCAAGGAGCTTTTTCCTACCCGTGATTTTTACTCCAAGAAAAACAGGCAGCTGCAGTCCTGCTGACAGGTAGGTGCTACAGCCAGCCTGAGCCCTCTTCGGGGAGAAGAGGTTTCCTCCCTCCTATGAAAGAACCTGGTCTTTTCATGGTGTGACATAAGTAATGCTGTTATTTTCCTGTTTGCTCTCTGCCACTTACCTTGACGGATATAGCAGTGAGTCCTTGCAACTGGCCTAGTTAAAGCAAGGAGGAAATAATTGTTTAAAGTTCCTGAGCAGTGTAATCAAGAAACCCTTCTTAGCAACTTTTATTATAAGAGGAGTCTTAAAGATTTGCTTAAATTACATTACTACCAAATGTCCCTTTCTCTGTCCCATGTGGATTGTAAGGGTGTGTGTGTGTGTGTGATGTATATAATAGACTACATAAGTGAATAATAAAAGTAGCTTCCAAATAGGGCAGAGGAGGCATAAATTCAGCTTGACTTCAAAAAACCCCAACAGAATCAAAATGGGAGGAATGCAAAACGATGGTGTCAATTCAGATAATATAAATAAAAAATAAATAGTGCTCTCCTCTTCCACACCACTATAATCCTTGTACTAAAGCAAGAACTTGAGCTAAGAGATCAAAATTCTGTATATA
This sequence comes from Apteryx rowi, assembly GCF_003343035.1. Classification (NCBI taxonomy): domain Eukaryota; kingdom Metazoa; phylum Chordata; class Aves; order Apterygiformes; family Apterygidae; genus Apteryx; species Apteryx rowi. The sequence goes on from NW_020451017.1 coordinate 372,478, forward strand.
ACCTGGTTGTTTGATTTATAGGTTTAGTATTGCTTTTACAGATTCCTGTAATGTGTGAGTAGATTTACTTGTTCAATAAACACTGTGAAACACTGTGAGCGCAGTGAACAGAGGCAGCAGTTTGCACAGCAGTGTTTGGGCTCTGACTAGAACTTGAGGATCTTGTTGGAAGTTGTGGGCTTTCTGAGGACCCCCGAGGAACTAGYAGGTGATTGCTGTGAACAGGAAAGGGGAAGCTAGGCAAGGACAACTGCAGGAGGCCTTGACTTCTCCTGGGAAAAGCTCATGGGAAAAGCTCTAGTTAGGAGTGGCTGCTGCTAACGAGCTCTCTTGGTTGCCCCTGGCCAGAGGGAGTTGGGGCCTTTGATCCCAGTGGCCCTTGATTAGGGTGGGTCAAGCACCCTCTTAGCCAGTGCTAGGGAGAGGCCTATGTAAGAGCCAGGCCTAGAGCGCAGCTCCCAGAGGCAGCAGTTTGTGCAGAAGGGTGCATGAAGGAACCTTTGTTTCTGTTCCCTGTGGTGTACGCTTCCTCAAGTATGGTCGTGACACGCCGCACAGCGCGTTTCCCAGTGGCTGTTGGAGTTGCTGTGTCAGAGGCTGTGACCCAGACCGACCCTCTGACAGTAGATGCGGCTCTACAGGTCTCAGGCTGCAGGGAGTGCTTGGGGCCTCTCCGGGAGGCCTGGGCTGGCAGCCAGCTCTCCTGCAGGAGGTGTGCTGCTGTTGACGAGCTGTGTGGTCAGGTAAGGGAGTTACAGGAGGAGGTCAGAAGGCTGCGCAGCATCCAAGAAGCGGAGCAAGAGATAGACAGGGTATTCTCGGAGACTGTGCAGCTTCGGGAGTCCCAACCCCCCACAGCAGTGGAGTTGCCGGAGGGCTCTGTGCCGTGTGAAACAGTACATCATAACATCGTAGAAGAAGGCTGGAAACTGGTCACTGCTCATGGGAGGAGAAAGGCTCCTACTCCTCCCGAAGACTTGAAGCTGAAGAACAGGTTTAGTGCCCTCCAGGATGAGGAGGAGATTGGCATGGCTGCCAGGGAAGTACCAGGGACAACAGACCCTGTGCCTTGCCAGAACACCCGGAAGAAGCAGCAGGTGATTGTTGTGGGGGACTCCCTGCTGCAGAGGACGGAGGCACCTATCTGCCGACCTGACCTCTTGTCTAGAGAAGTTTGTGGCCTGCCGGGGGCTCGTGTGAGAGATGTCATGCAAAGACTGCCAAGGCTCGTCCATGCTTCGGACTGTTACCTACTGCTGCTCTTCCACGTGGGCGCTAATGACACCAAGGGCAAACTGGAGACCATCAAGCAGGATTTCAGAGCTCTGGGGATGGTGGTCAAGGGTCTGGGAGCCCAGGTCATCTTCTCCTCAATCCTGCTAGTGAGGGGGATGGATGAGAGGAGGAGGAGACGGACTTTCCAAATTAACAGCTGGCTGCACCGCTGATGTTGGCAACAGGGTTTTGGTTTCTATGACCATGGGACCCTGTTTGAAGATCGACAACTGCTTGGGAGAGATGGGATCCACCTCACAAGTCAGAGCACGTGTGTCTTTGCCAGCAGGTTGGCCAAGCTGGTAAGGAGGACTTTAAACTAGGAAGGACGGGGAAAGGGGAGAGTTATAGTGCCAGGGTAGTTGGCAGGACGCGAGGCAACAGGCACAAACTGAAACACAGACAATTCCATCTGAACATGAGGRAAWACTTYTTCACTGYGAGGGTGACAGAGCACTGGAAGAGGTTGCCCAGAGAGGTTGTGGAGTCTCCTTCTCTGGAGATATTCAAAAACCAGGACGCAATCCTGTGCAATGTGCTCTAGGTGACCCTGCTTGAGCAGGGGGGTTGGACTAGATGATCTCCAGAGGTCCCTTCCAACCTCAGCGATTCTGTGATTCTGTAATATTGCTTGCTTTAGTGCCATCTGTATAAATAGTTTCATTTTTTATCATTGCAACAAGATTATGGAGATTGAGGACTTTTGTAATGCTAATCACTTAGAAAAGTGAATATTTTAGTATTTGAGGGAATTTAGATGGTAGAGAATAGGAAAGAGTTTATGCAGCCATAATTGTGTTCAGCATATACTTAAACATGCTGACTTACACATCATGTATCACTTCCTTAAACCAACTAGTATTCAAGTTTATCCTCTAGGGTGCTTCACGCTGTGCAAATAACAATCAAATGCAATCCCAGTCCTAAAGACCTTTCAGCCTGGTTCAGAGCAGAGACAAAACAGTTTATTACATGCACAGTCAGCCAAGCAATGGTGTAAAATGACGCAGCTCAGACACTTGCAGTTACACATCAGCTTTCTGAATGTTTGGCTTGGGTGGGAGTCTCCATTTTTGGGTTGCCACGTTCTTGTCAAGCAAATCTGCTTGCACAGACTTCTGCTATGCTGCAAATGGGGCAGTTCCTAGACAGTCTCTTTTGAACTACGCATGCTTACAGACCGTGTAGGAGCTGGAGGTATAATGACATACTCTTGCCATTTAGAACACAAATGGACTTTCATTAATAATTTAACAACAGAAACCACTGCTCAAATCATTTCAGCAGGACAAGTCAGCAGCAGGAGTTGAGCCATGTGAACTGAGAGTTTCCAAAGCATCCAAATGCAAACAGAGGGAGCAGTATTGTTTGGAGCCTGGGGTATCCAGTAACGGCAAGAAAGAAAGAAAGTCAGTGCAACTGGAAGAAAAGCCCTGGCAACGTGCTTGAGAGGAAGCCCACACAGTGCAGAGTATTTTCTGGAAAGACTTGAAACCCTGGGCAAAAGAGTTGCTTCTTCTCTGATCCTACTGCTTCACAGAAATGACACCTTGATGTAACTGTGGTCCTTGAAACAGTCTTTAAAGTAAGATTTACTTACTTTTTCTAATGGGAAAAAAAAAAAAGCTAGCAAGATCCTTGTATTGCCTGTTTATGCCAAAAAAAAAAAAAAAAAAAAAAAGATAGCAACAGTTGAAATTTTGCAAAAAGGTAAAGAACAGATTTTTGTATAATCCCCAGTGGACAAAGTACTGTGAATATCTTCTGGCCAAGCAAAGTTAGATTTACAGTGGTGTGAGATGTGGTTATTTATATCTGTTCTCTAAATGGATAAGGTTAGATAAAGACACAACGTGTGTTTTGCTCACAGCCACAGAGCAAAACTGTCAGACCAGGGAACTGAACTTAAAAACTAAATTCTCGTCCTCTGTGTTTGTCAGGAATGATGTCAGCTCCCACAATGATTTAAACTTTTGTTCCATAAGATGTCCTACTTGTAGATATGTATTCTGTGGAGTGCAGTACTGGAAGAGTTTCCTATTTAAAAACAATTGTATAACTGACTGTAGCTAGTGGCAAGGAAGCAATGGCTTTGGGTGACTACATCAGGACTGAGCAGTTTTCAAGAGAATGCAACATCTGGTTCCCCTAAGATGACTTTTCTCCCTCCTCTTCTTGTGTTGCCAACTTAACGTTCTCCCAAAGCGAAAGGTTCCTCTCAGCTGCACCCTGCTCCCCCTCCAGCTATGTTTGTCCCTTCTTTACCCTAGTTTGCTCTCCTCCGTCACTCGCAACACATGTGCCTCCCCTACACACACAGCATGCAGTGTTACATTCTGGTCATGCCGAGTGGGTAGAAGTGGGTGAGTTGCTGTTGTGCTGGAACAGATGGTGTCTGCAATGCAGCCACCAGCTATGTTGCATGCATTGTAGGCGGTTGCTAAAGGAAAAGGGGATAATTTAGAGTTTTTTGGTTGAAAAAGTTTTAGTTTTATAATGGTGTTATGTATGGCAGATGAAACAATTAGAAAGCTGAGGTTGGTTTTGTTTTCATTTTTGTGGCTGATGGTTATCGGTGGTAAGGTTTGTTTTATTTGGATGAGGAGGACTGGGTGTGTAATGTGATAAGGACCATTGGAGCTACAGTCCAAAACTTTCAGGTGTTCTTATCTTCCTCTGTTATGTGCCCATCATTTGTTGTAACCAAGACCCCCACTCACACCTTGCCTACCCAAACTGCAAACTGAGCACTTTCCTCCTTTCTCTAGCTTGTAGCCACCCCCTAGGTTTCTCATCACATGGATCCCTGGTGTCTCACAGCCTCCTGGCTCTCAGTTGAGCTTCCTTAGGCCCATGTGCACCCCCTCAAACAGCTGCAGCCTGCTGGAGGCCTGGGGCTTGTGGGTGGGAAATCCTTGGTGCATTTGGAGCATGGTGGCTCCTCTCCTCCTCTGCATCTCAACCATCCCCTGGTGCAGTGGCCACTTGGTCACATGTCACCTCTGTTCCTGGAGACTGCTCTGCACATGGGATTTGAAGAAGATGCAAAGGGGCTACTGAGCACAATATTGAGCAAATGGCCTTTGGGAGCATCGGTGCTCTGTAGATGGATTGCTCCTGCCACAGTGTGGCCCTGTGTTGGTTTGTGGGGTGTTTTGGATGTGTCCTATGAAATCCTAGCCAACTTGGCTGTGCTTGTTGTTTTCCTTTAAGAAGAGCATCAAAGTTTGGCTGGCTGGGTGTAGCTTTTCCTGAAGCTTTTTCTGTAGTCGTAATATCTTGATAAAAGTGCCTTTTTGTTGCAGTGTTCTATATGTGGTGGCTGTGGTTTTAGCTAAAGAAACTGGAACCTACATGAGGGAAAAACTAGCAAAACTTGGAGGAGGGATGGGATTTTTGTCCAACAGCTCATAAACATACATATATATATATATATATATATATATATATTTTTAGTACCAAACTAATTGCAGGTGTCCCCCGAAGACTTGTGGTACCAAAAGTAGGCACTGAATTCCCTTGTTAAATTATGCAGCAAAGCATCTGACTTCAGCTTTCACTGGGAGTTGCAATGCAGGCTTTACTGACATCTCACTGATGTTGGGCTGGGAGCTCCTGTCTAATAAAATTAGAAGATAATTCACATATGTTGTATAGTTCACTGCTTAATTTTTCATGCTGAGTGATGTAAAGTATTTATCAAACTGGTTTAATAGATTAGATCTCTTGACTGCACCACCCCACGCTCCACTGCGTGTGCATTGAGGCTGACAACTCTGTCTTTATAAAAGTGTTCCTTGCTCAACCCCGTGACTAATGCAGATAATTATTTTTAAAACAACTCTGGATGCCACTGCAGTATGCTTTCATGTGCACACAGCAATGTGTATTTACATTAATCCAGCTTTTGTGAACCCCAGGGTTCTGTATAAATCTTACCCTTACCACATAGCTTAAAGAAATATTTTGTAGGGCTAGTGTCACAGTGGGGAGCCAGCTTGTGCAGTCTGGATAATCAAAGATAGGAAACAGTGAGAGTAAAATAAATAAATATTAAAGAGATCTAATTTCATGGTATATTATTAAACCCTTGTATTCCATCAGACCCTTGAGGTTGGTCCATTTCACACAGCAAACACTTCCTTTCTACATCCAGCTGCATTTGGAAAAGGCCACAGCCAGCTTTGAAAAGGAGCAGTGGGGAAAAAGAAAAAAAAATTCGGAAGGTAAAAGGACAGAGCTATTCACCTGAGCCCTGCTTTGATTCTGGTGCAGTGAATTTACCAGAGCGATAGGGAGGTAAAAGAAGGACTTTGTGACCTTGTGTCAGCCTTAGCCTTTGCTGGAGAAAGGGCTGTCCCATTTATGCAGTAGGAAGCAACAGTGAAGAGAATCCTGTGATACGTGAGAAGGAATTAAAAAAAAAAATAATCTCTTGGCTTTTACATCCCAGTATGGCAATAGATCAAAAACTAATTGATTTGATGTGGTTGATCTTAATGAGCCGGTGTTGGTGGTTGCTTGTATCTTGGTTGCTTTCTGCATGTTTGCATATATTTAGATAACTTGTTCCAGTATTTTCTGGGAACTGAAATTGAAACCACTTGCTCTATTATCCTCTGGCTTTTTTTTTTTTTTTTTTTTTTTTTTTTGGTGAACATCATACTTGTCTCTTTCCAGTTGTCCAACGCCTTCCCTCAGTGCTCAACAAAAACTTCTGGTGGTTCTGAGATTCTCCCAGGCAGGTCAATGAGCACCCTGGATGCATTTCTTCAGGTCCAGCCAGTTAGATAAGTTTAGATGTTTTTTACCTTACCAGAATACTCTGTCTTGTTACTTCTCTGGTATCATATCTGTTTTTGCACCCTTTCCCTGGGCTTGCGGTTTCCCTTCTCAGGGAAGATGAGAGGCATTAATTGCTCTGATCTTCAGTGTCATCTGCTCCCTTTCCACCAAGAAGTGGTCACTGGTATCTTGCTAATGTATTACTTTGCATACTTTGCTGGTAATACTGCTGTTCTCTTGGTGTACCTGTTTTGTGTCTTGGCCTTGGATTTTACCCTTATATATTCATGCTTTTCTGTCAGACTTTTTCGTAACTTGACCTGGCTTCTACTTTATATTCTTCTTTCTTGAGTTTTGGACTGTGGGGTGGCTCATGACGCAGCCAAGTTGCTCTCCTCCTGTGCATTCTCCACACTGCTGTAGTTTGTGTGCTTTTAATATTGTCTGCTTAAAAAGTTACCCATTCTCCTAAACTCACTCTTCACTTTAACTTTTCAAAAAAATCCTTGCCATCATATTTTAAGAAGCTCTTGAGCCTGTTGTGTAGCTCTCTGTTGGGAAACAAAAAGGTTCCCAAAGTCTCCAG
>NW_020451017.1:379158-411515 GCF_003343035.1 Apteryx rowi
TTTTTTTTAAGATAACCTGTGGTAGACCTCTAGTATGTCCTCTTGCCTTGCCATCCTCTGACACTTCTGGCCATCCTCGGTCCTGATGCTGCCAAGTGGGAAAAGGTAAGGTTAGCTTGGTGGGTGATTCCTAAGGAAGCCCTGGTGTGCCTGGAAGCATTCTTGGTGCAGTGTCCCAGAAAAGGGAAGGAGCTCTGAGCTTGACTGGTGTGCACTGGCAATAACATGGGCAGAGAAGCGCTGGATAGCGGCTGTGTTCGGTCTGGCGGGTAACAAAACATTTCACTTGTAACTGTGCAACTTTTCGAGAGATGAGATGAGAAGTGAAACACACGGTACTCCTGCATTTTCATTATGCAACCTTTTCCTTTTGCAGCCAGTTAGCATAAAAGCTGAAAAACCTCTGAAAAAAGGGTATCATGAATTATGAGTGGGGTTATTTTCTTCTGCTTTGCAGCCTGAAGCATTGATTAGCTAAAGTAAAATATATTGTCGGGATATTTTATCCCCTTCCTTGAAAACTGATTAAGATAATTAGCAATCTGGAGAGCCTGGTTGCCTCAGATGTGTGCTGCATCTCCAGGAGCTCCTGTGAGATCTCTTGGCAGTGGAAGCCTGCTTGGCTTTTGTGTGTGTTTCCTCCCCCCCGCTTCCTGTTTTATGTGATTCTTTTGCAGAACAATTTGCTACTGCTAATGACTCCAGCAACAAAAACATGGATTTCTGCAGTGACCATCCCTCTCTTTCAGTGGGAAATTTGGTAGTGTATACAGTGACTTTATCACATTGATGCATCTTTTCCCTTTCCTGATGATGAAGCAGCAGCTCTGTGCACTAAAAAGGACATGCTGTCCAACTCTGAGATGTACCTGGCCTGTCTGCCCTTGGTTCCTTACTGGCAAAACAAGGCAGTTTTTGTTTTCAAAGCAAAGGTAGCGTTAGGAAAGCTAACCTCAATGATTTCCATTGACATTTTTGCTGGAAAAATTGGGCTTCTGTACTTCTTGTGGAAAGTGTTTGCTGTCAACAGTAAAGAACATATTGTTAAGAAAAAAATGTATCCAGTAAAAATTGCGCACAAACGACAAGATATAGCTCCTCTCCAGCCCTCAATGGCACTTGGAGATAAAACCACTTTGGTATTAATTTTTCTTCCCCACTTGAATCTCATTTTCCTTGAGAAATATTAAAAATGCAACTTTTTTCATCATATGTTTTCCCTGGGGGTAGAAATTCATTTTCTGCCTCTTGAAATGCTTATTTGTTAGTGCCCAAGGGAGGAGTGCAATAGCTAGACCTGGGATGCTGAAGCAGCACATGCACAGTCTTTTGGCAAGCAATAGTAAAGAGAATCTGTTGTATTTGCATCTCCCAGCAGCTGGCACTAATGTGCACAGCTCAAGTAAATCCATGCAATACCATAGATTTATGATCAATGCTTAAGCAAGTTGTTTACCTAGTAATCAAAAAGGCTAATGATGATTAGATTTGTCTGGAAATAGASTGTATGCAATAAGTAACATTTTTATCTCCTTGAATAACTGCATTAGATTGGAAAGCACTGAAGGACTTAAAAACTAAACAAAATGTTTCCTTCAAGCTAGATATATGCTTCTAGACCCTTTAGAGGCAATGGCATTTTTTTTTAAACAGCAATAAGTGCATTGGAAGTAGAGCCTGTTGGAACACTTCTGCAAACACCAATTTGCACAGAGAAATGCAATGAGCAAAGCTAATCTGGAGCAGCAATTTCAGCCCCACGCACAGTTATCTGAATTAACTGCCAAACGATGCATGGGGCAGTATCACACTGGGGAAGAGGCTACCCCAGAGCAGAAATGCCATCAGCAGGTGATGCTGCCTGTGGGAAGAGGCCAGTCTGCCTCGGCAATACTCCTTTGCGGAGCTAATTGGCAGCAGTCAGTGCCCCAAGGGGGGCGGGGGAGGAGAGGGAGCCTGTGCTGTGGCCATTTGCGCCTAGTAAATGTTGGAAACGACTTGCTTTGAAATGGTTTGGGGGATTAAAAGGGCAATAGATGTGAAATGCTGAGATTTGCTGCTTAGGAGGATTGTTTCCTGGAGTGGAGGCTGCTCGGGATGGAGGGAGGGAGGAAGAGGCAGTGCTTTCAGCAACGCTGGGGATGTTGCTATGGCCACCAGTGAGCTCCAGCCAAGGCGGGATATACTGGCGGGCAGAAAGTAGGCGACCACGAATTACTACAGGATTAGCCTCCTGGCGATCAACAGCACAGGGAGGTTCAATATCCAGCTGCAGCTGCCCTGAAGCCTTGGAAGAAGTATCCTGTCTTTTTGCAGCTTGGTGGGGCAGCACCCATTCTGGCGGAGCGGAAGCGTAAAGGGTTTTTTTTTTCCTTGTTTTTCCAGTGTGTGTGTCTCTGTTGGGTTGGCAAGAGTGAGTTCAGTTAACAGAAGCGATGCAAAGCTTTTGCCTCTGTCGTTCTCTGCAACACGCTGCCACCAGGGCTGGTGGAGCCCTGGGCTTGGATGTAGCTGGGTAAACATTTTACATTCCCATGTATTATTCACTCTAAGCTTTGAATGTTTTATCTAAGGCAGGTTCTTGACATTCATTCACTGACTCACCATTTTTTTTCCCCTGCCCTTCTCCTCCCCCACAAACTGAGGAAACAACCGAGGTGAAAACTCAAAGTCGGGATCCAAATCTGTTTCTGCAGGCAAAGAGGGCAAGAGAGGTTGATCAAAGCTGGCTGAAATTGAAAACAACTGCTGTACTGAGAAGGGAGAGCAAGGATAGATGTAAAAACCTCGTTTGCTTCAGTGCTTAAAAATACATGGATAATTTATTCCTGGGATGGGAGATACCACTGCTGAAGGAAGGGATGCAGACTCGTTGGGAGGACTGCTTGCATTAAGTGTTCTTGAATGACTATTTCTGCTGCAGGTATCGTTCTGTGGTACTGAACAGGGGATGTATGCTTCACTTTAAAAAGTGGGGTTGAGTCACATTTCCCTACCGCTCAGCGGTATCCCAGTTGAAGCTCGCTTGCTCCAGGGGAAAGTAGGCTAGGATGAGAAAGTAACCCCTGGAAAGCCCTGCACGTGGCCAGCTTTAGTCAGAAAGGTAATGCATAGGGTCATCTCCTGGCTCTCCTTTGCCTTGAAGCCAGGTCCTGAGGGAAGGAAGAGATCCTAGAAGTTGCCTACTCTGACGTGGGGCTTTGCACATGCTTGTTTGCAGCCCTTGCTTTTTTGTGGACCCAGGACTGCTCTGCAGAATCTCCTTTACTGGTCAGTTTGAAAGTAGGATCCTGTCCGAGCCTTTGAAACAGCCTCTCAGAAAGTATCCAGTGAAATCCCAGCACTGCGGTAGTCAAATGGCTTGGAAAGTGAGGGCTTTGCTGGGGTCTTGAGCAGCAGCTTTATGGTTTTTTTAGGACGTTCAGGACTGAAATGATCTGCTTTGAGAAGCCGGGCTTTGGTCCTCCTTCTGGACCTGATTCTATTGCACTATCTATAGAGCAAATGTCAGCAGTTCTTCAGGCCCCAAGACTGATCCCACTCCATTAGTATGAGTAGATGTTACTGGTGGGTTTGCTGGCTTGGATACAAGTAAGGAAACCCACCCTTCGCTCAGTCCTCTGGTGTAAAAGAGCAGGTGCCACAGCAGACCTCTGCTCCTTTCAGCACATCCTGAGTATTTTAGGCTGTATTAGTCAACTAATTTTTCTAGGAGTATTGTGACAACTGTACAAAATTACTATCTCTTCCTCCCGGCCTTTTGGGGCATTGCTGGGGGCCAAGACTTGCTCTGTTTAGTATTTCTGTGAATAATGCAGAGAGATGTGGGCTGCAGCTGTTTCTTTGCTGTTTTGTTTTTCTTGTCATCTTGACTTGTGCTGATATTGCTGCATTCTGGAGCGTGCAGTTTTTACTTAGAGCAGTTAACAATTAACGGGACTGCGAGGAGGTCATTTCACTGCTGAAGAACCCAAACAGTCTTTGGGTTTTCCTTCATTATGCAGCACCCATCACTCCTTGGTAGCAGAGAAGCGCTCGCCCGTAAGTTTATGGTAATGAATATTCAAGCAGCCACCAGCAGAAAGAAACACCCAGCACCTCGGCCTAGCTTCTGGGTGCTGCGGGTGTGATTGTGTGGGTTTTCCTAGTTGCAAACTTTCCCTCCTGAGCAACGTCGCACTGCGGCTGTAAGCTTCTCTCCATAAACACTCCTGCTTTTTTTTAATTGGAAGGGATTACGATGAAAAGCTGAATGTTGTCACAATATCATATGACCTTTCTTCCACAGAGGCACAAATAACCTGCCTGATGAAAAGAGGAAAGATGCCACATGTCAGAATTGCAGAGTGGGTATGCAGTCCTCCTTCTGCAGGTTGGGGTAAATGGAGGGGTCCATGCAAATGTCCCAGTATTTCCACTTGAAATAAACTTCTCCTTTTTCTTCTAGCAGTGGGCCAAATCATAGCAAACTTCTGGATGGGCTTTCCACTAGAGCAGGCTGGAGTATTGGCTGTTCAAAGCCTGTCTTGTTTTATTTATATGCATTTACTACCCTCACAGCAAAGATCACCTCAAGCAGTGTACAAAGAAATCCCTCCTCAAAGCAAACTCATCCTGCAAGGGCCCAGCATTGTTGTTTCACAGATTTTCTTTCCAAACACAAGGAATAAACCTGAGAGCAATCTCCCAGCTTCATGCCACAATTTCTCTCAAAATAAGACCACATTACATTAAAAAAAAAAAAAAGCTAATGATGCAATATTTCTTTGAAGATTAAAAACTGGCTCAGAAGAGACAGGCAATCTAACAGGGCCATCTAGTGATCTCACCAGTGATACCATACAGCAAGGACTATACAGATCCAGCCTAGTCACCAATCTGCTTCGTTTAGCAAAGGAGGAACTGGGAAAGATACCCTGATGGTTACATTCCTGGGCAGTCCCCAGTCCCCGTCTGACACTGGCCCTCTTAGGTCTGTTTACAGCACCTTAACACAGCTGGGATACAAGAGCCAAATGCATTAATGCTGCTTCTAGTGAGATGAAACCAATGTGCTGGTGCTGGGAAAGCGCGCAAGAAGCCTGGGGCAGCTCCCACCTCCTCCAGATCCCACCATAATGCTTCCACTGCAGGGGAGAGTTATGATGTTGTTTTCAATCCAAAATTGTGACTAAATCCAGTTTCTTCTAAGCTTTTTGGCTGTCTGGCAAGCTATATAACTTCCTTATTGCTGTTTGCTGCCTGATTTCTATGTGCCTTTAGGGCTGTGTAGTTACCCTGTTGTAGGCCATGCTTTTATATAAAAAGCCTGGCATTTAGCTAAGCTTGCTGGATACTCCTTTATCACCCCTCTCAGTTTAACTGCAGCCAGATGCACCTCCTCTCCCAACTCGTAAAGCACTAAGTGCTGTAGTGCTAATGCCTGAGGAGGTGATCAAAGGCCCTCGAGATGGCTGCTCCAGAGCTAAACAGTGAGCAGTTTCCTGCAGTCATGGCATACATCTCGCCTCACCGCGCCCCCCCCCGCCCCCTTGTTTTTGATGCTTTTTCCAGGGCTTGGTCCGGTAACCCAAAACACCTTGCTTTCCCGGGGTGGGGGAGGATAAAGGAGGGGTGCGCTGTGATCCCCAGGGTGCATGGTGCGTTGCAACCCCAAAAAGTGCATTTCACTCATGGTGTTTCAGATTGGCCTAGCAGAGTTTCAATATATTATTTTCTATCAGGGAAAGAGTTGGGCTAAGTGGGCTGAGGTAGTGTGTCTTGGAAGCCTGCCGCTTCCTGCGACTGCGGGGAGGTGCGTGTATTTTCCCTAAGCAAATGCAGGACACCTTGGTGCTCTGGAACTGGTCTCTCTGCTGCTGGCAGCAGCGTCTCAAGTCATTAAGGTAGGAAGGACTTGATGTAGATTCACCCAGTTTTCCTCATGCCTGCTGTTGCGCTCACTCATYGTGTTTTCCTCGGCTCAGACAATAGCACAGGCCTATGCGCGTTGCGTCTGTGTGCAACTGGTATAGATTTCTCAACGGGAAGGTGTGCATGTCCTGGGCTTTATGCAAACCTGCTCTTAATTACAAAGAAATTGAAATTAAGCAGTCTTCTGAGTCCCTCTCTCTGCGGGGAGGTAAGGATCTCAAAAACCATCAGGTTCGCTCTGTTTCCTGGCTTTGGCTGGCTACACCAATATTTGTGTTGCAAACACTGAGGAAATGTTATGTTTGATCAGTCATTTTTCATTACTTAGAACAACATGTCCTCTGGTAAGTCTTTTAAAAGAAATGCCCTTTTCTTTCTTTTTTTTTTTGGTTCGTTTTTTAAAAGTCTGCATATAGGTTCTAAAAAGACCTGGTAACCTCTCTTCAGTTTGCTGATCCCATCGGATACGCCAGGTTGCTATCCGCTCTGTAAGGCTGCGAAGAGGCACGGCTGGCAGCAGATGTGCCCCAGGCCCATCCAGCAGCTGTGGCAGGAGCGCCACCGGGCTCCTGCCCAAGCCCTGCTCTAAAAGCTGCAGCAAGAGCCCAGACCACAAATAGCATATACAGCCCTCGTCAAGGCCTGTTGAAAAGCAGCCTTTTTCCATACTCTCCTGGAGCATCACTTGTGTGAAGGGCTGCTATCTGGCATGCGCTGTGCCGACCAAGGGCTGTGCTTTTGTTTTGGCTCTCATTCGCAGGAATGGCTGCGTTTGGGCTGCGGGGTCTTGGAGTTGCCCAAAAAACATGTGAGATGTGCAGTGCGGCATGGGGGCTGGACACCATGCAGCGAATGCCTGCAGCAGTTGCAGCTCCTTCTGCTGAGCGTTTTTAGCAGGCCACCGCGTGTGTAGTATTCTCTATATCCTAAATGGCAGTATAACAATCCACATGTGATTGAAGGTCAACTTCAGACACTGCTTTGCACCAGAGCAGCTTAAGTTTATGACTTTACCTGCAGTAAAAGTTACTTTGTCCTCAATGCACTCAGCCCTGCCTGTTTTAACTAGGCAGACTTGCAAGTGCTGGATTTGATATTTAGTTAATTGAAGTCCCATGTAGCCTGATGAGAGGTAACATAAATGTGGTGCATAGATCGTACGTGTCCCTGTTGAAGGAAGCATGGAAATGCAGCACCTCACAACTATGGGAGACGCAGAGGCGTCAGGTTTCTGGGGTAGCAGACTTTGTCTCTGCCCTGCAGATCCCACAGTGCCGTAGAGAGCTCGAGCCTTTCCTTCCAGAGCCTTTGACCCTGCAAGGAGTAACGCTTAGCTGTGAAATGTCTCCCCTGCACGGATTTCATTCACAAATACCAGAGCTGCTTTAATATTTTTTATGGCGATAGCAGGTGATGTTGCTCCTGGCTGGCTGTTATTGTGTGCCGAGGAGAAGCTGAGGGGCTGGCTCCAGTTGGGGTCTGCCCCTGCTGGGGGGGGAGGCTGTAGCACCTCGCGGGCAGAGGGAAGCAGAGCACCCAGCCCTGCAAGCCACCTGGCATTGTAGCAGAAGTGAGCTGCTGGACTGGGCGAGAGCATTTTAATTTACAATTTATTCACGTAGACACAATACCTTCCTCTGCCCTGCAGCCCAGTTCTCCCAGCTAGTTGCAGCGCAGCTGGGCAGCTGGTGAGGGACAGTYGTCAGTCTTGCCATCTAAGGGGTTATTTCCCCAATGTCTCTTTCTTTCATTCTCCTCAGGTCCTTTGTCTCGCTATATATACACGACTGATATACACGTGTGCAAAGGCTTTCTTGTAGTTATGCATGTTGCCAGGGCTAAAGTTCGGGCTGGTGTCTGCCATGCTGTCTGCCACTGCTAAGTGGAGACAGATGCTACTGGAGGTGTCCATATTAACAGAGGGTAGTTAGTGCTTTTTTGCTGGCTTCTCAGAGGAGCTCAAAGCTGTTTGACACCCAGTAAGCTGAGAGCGCCATGTCGACTTGCCTGTCCGCTAGCCTGGAGTTGTGATGTGTTGAAAATAGGGCAACAAAGTCACACAAATCCTGCTTCTTATAATCAGCTTGGAAGCTTTGGTTGTGAAGCTGCACGTGCTTTCTTAATAAAAGTAAAATAAAAAATAAATGGCCTTCATTAGACCAAGATTTTTTTTTTTCTTTCAGCAATGATGCTAGGGGAATTGCACACCCTTCTTTGCATTTACCTAAGAGTTATGAAGTGGAAAGGGATGTGCTATAGGCCAGCCAGCGTGTCCCATGATCCTGGGTTTGCAGGCAGGGCACACCAGTGTGCCCCAAAACCAGCGTCATTTCCTTCGGTCTCCCCGACTAATTGCTGAGCAGCGTCTTCTCCTCCCGTGTTTCCCATCACACGCAGGGGATGCAGAATGGTGAGGGTGGCAGGAGAGCGGGTGAAAAACATGGAGAAGCGGGCAGTTGGCACCCATGTAGCACATTGGTACCAGGAGCTTCCAGAGCAGTCCCAGTGCGGCTGTGTGCAATTCATCTGCCCCATGCAAAATGGGGGGTGGCTTGTGGCAGATGAATGCTAACATCTGAAGTATATGTCTGGATTTATAAACAGACTGATTTAAATATGAAGTAACTTGTCCAACCCATTCTGAATTTACGTGTGTGCGAGTTGTTGGTTTTCCTTAGGAGCCCCTCTCAGCTGTAGATCGATGCATCTGAAAAAGGGGAAAAAAGCCCTACAACTTAGTTCAGCTTTAATATTTCAGGAGGTAAAATCTGCCCCCAGTTAAGTTTCCAAGACGCTTCCAGCTTACCAGGGCTTGCTTGGTGCAATGTATCAAAGTGTAATGTGGGCCGGTGAGCACAGGAAGTAAATCAATATTCCTGATAACTCTCCCTGCTCTCTGCAGCGGACCCCATTGCTCACCTGGTCACTGTGCACGTGCTGACATGTGTCTGACAGCTGCCAGTCAAACCTGGGAGGGAGCATCTGAGCCGGGCCCTGGTGCCAGTGTCCGGGATGCGACTGAGTCCCGGATTCTGGCCTGTGAGGCAGGGAAGGATTTTTCAAAACATATATGAAAAGGGGCAGAGTTACTTTTTCAAAGAAAAATTTTTGTTTGGCATAACGGGAAGTGAGCAGTAATTCAGTCGTTTGCCCCTGTGCTGACCATGCATAAGTCCGGCTCTTGGGGTGCAGGAGTGAAAGATTAAAAAAATATATTTTCACAGGTTGCAGAGTAATCAGCAAAGCAAAGAGCCTCCCTGCTGGCCTCAGGCAGGTGGGAAGGTGTTAACGCCTGGGCTGCTGGTCACCTGTGAGCACCTCAAACTGGGAAGCCCCCTTTGGGAGCTGCTCAGAGAGAAAGGGGGCCTTGAAAATATCAAGCATTTGGCTGAAAAAGAGAGTGAACTCCCTATCATTATTGCAAGTGTTGTTCATACAGAGTAATTGCCCTCCATTGCTCTGTCCTCTTGCTATAATGTCATTTCCAGGGCTCTTCTCAAAATGAAGCTTTTTCTCAGGTATGAGTAGTTCACTTGTTCCCCAAGTTAAACTTTTTAATACACTTACTCATATTTTCCTTTTTGAAGTTTACTTGAAATGTTTTCATGAACCATAGATACCTGAGGGCTCCATCAGAGGACAGGAGGAAACAAATTTATCAGAAAAATTATTTTGCAGTTGCCTTTGCAGAAGCAAGTAAATAGCTCCACAGGGTTGCCCATAGTAGTAAAAGATGCTAGATGGTTGTGTGATGGAAAAGTGTTTTCATTCATCCATTCAACCGAGTGATCCCAGCGTCAATAAAAACTGTAATTTAGACATTCCCATTACTACGTTTGGAAGCAGACAGACACACACACATGCACACATATGCATTGACTATTTATGCATGCCTCGCCACACTGTTGCTTTATTTTCTTACCATCTTTCACCTAGGCATTAGCTTTTTGCCTCATTTCCTAATTAAGTCATCTGTAAATGTCAAGAGCGTGCTAATCCTCTTTTCCAGGTCATTCATGAGGATGTTAAAAAAGATTCATCCTAAACTGCTCCCTCTAAGCTTTCCTCCCTACCTCCCTTGACCTAAAGGCTGCAAGCAAAGACTGATTTACCAAGCAGATGGCTGAGCCTTCTCCATGGCCACTACTTTTGTGGGTGAGGTCTGGTGAAATAGGTTCATCTCTAAGTACGCCTCCCACACCTCCTCTTGTCAGCATTCTTGCCAAGGTCGGGGGGCCTTAGCAGCAGGATATTTCAAGGCAGCATCAGTCCTTCACAGCTCCCTGCCGGCCAAGAGATGACTGTGTGCCTAAGACCTTTGCTGAATGGGGATGTAACCTAAGTTGCAGTTACTCATGTAATAGGTTTGCTTTAAAAATCTGGCAGTTACTCCTCCCAAATGAAGCCTTTGTTTGATACAGCTGCATATGATGGCTGCTGGGGTGAACCTTTTAAAAAGATGGTCTAAATCACCACAGAATCTTGTGGGAGTTGGGCAGTTCTCCTGTAGTACCTTCAAATTTGCCTTAGCTGTATTTCTTACAAGAAAGTAAACTATCAATTTGTATGAGCTAGAAGCTCGTAGAGCACTATTCTATCTTATTCAGTAACATTTTGTTTCCTTTTTGCTTTTTTTTGTTTGTTTGTTTTGGCCACTGACAGATTGTCCAGAGATTGCCACTAAATTGTCTATTATAATGCATTGGTGTCTCTTCTGAATTGATGTGCTTAATTCAGAACCTAGCAGCATTTGAAAACAGTTCAAATTGCATATATTTAATCTGACAATGTGTTGTCTGGTTCTGCAGCTTTCTTCAGTTCCCTCTGGAGTACACCCAGAATAGCTCAGTGTCATCAGCAAATCTTGTAAGTGAAGCTAGATTTCAGCTAATGGAGAGCTGTTTATGGACCTTGGTGCATTCCAGATTTGTTTTAAACATTCATGTAATGGTTAATTGAGGACCATGCAGCTTTGGTTTTAAGCCAGTGTTTAGATGCTAATAGCAAAGTATTTTCATTCCTGTCCTGCATGGCTCTGTTATCCTCTGTACCATGAACCTTGGTCCAGCCCAAGAGACTTGAACAGTTCTTGAGTGGAGGCAGCCTCCAGTGCTGACAGGCAGCTTGCTGGGACCTCCATGTTCCTGGGCCTGGTTTTCCTGCTGCACAAAGTGCTTAAAGACTTCAAATCAGCTTAAAAAATGTTTCTCTTATTTTCCTAACTCTTAAGCCAGTCCCCTAGGACTTTGCCTAGATTGCAAGCATCAAAGAACTGATTAAAAAAAGCTATGGGCTCTCCTGACTCCATATCAAACACTTCATAATCTTTTTGTTAGGCAGGTATTAGCTTTCCTTGAGCTATGAAGATTTATGGGTATAAGAGGATAGTATTTCTTTTGTGCGCCAAAAGCTGTATTTTTTTGCTGAAACCAAAAGTTCTTTTAGGCCTTATTGTGTGCAGTAGGGATGCTTTTTGTCACTATTAGCTGTACATTGGTGGTATGTGTCATTGGCTTCTCTCTTACTGTGACAGGTCCCACTACCGTACTACCAGTACCTTGCTGTGTTTGCACAGTAGGTGAATGTTTTGTGAGAAGGTTGGATTTCCCAAACACGTACAGACAACAGGTGGGTGCAGCCTGCTAAGCTGGTGTTTGTGCACAGGTATTTACCCTGTCTGCTCCTGGCCAGGAACCAAGCTGCATGAAATGAACAGTGGCACCCCACTCTTGCCCTTGATTTTTCAGCAGCAGGCTGTTTGTCACGCAAGCAAGTCTCCTGCCGTGGTGGGGAAAGAGCAGTGGGAGTCTTTGAGACGACAGCTGGGAACAGCCAAGTCTTGTCAGAGCCATGCAGCCCTCTTTCATGGCCAGTGCATGTTGCACTTTGGACAACCCTGTCCTAAAGAATACACATCTGCTACCAGCGATTTTGGTGACTGGCAAAAAGAGCAGCAGCCCAGAGGTGCACGAAAATGCCAAGTGAATGAAAACCCCTGTGGACACAGGTGTGTAAGTGAAGAAAGGGAACAGGTTGAATGGGCAAGAGGTCCTTTGCATTTCACTTAGGACCATTAAGGGCACTTTGATTAAATGATTAAATTTTGCATGTCACAGCCATAAAATGTTATTGTCCCTGCCAGTTAAGAGAACTCCACTAAATGTGCAGGAGGCAAGAGGATTTTCTATCCAGCTCCTGTGGTCCAGCCATCAGACTAGAGAGAGGGAGAGGAGCCCTCACAGCTCAGTAATCTTTGGCTGAGGTACGGCTCTACCTAGCTTTCAGACCCTGCTAGACCTGGACAACAAACTGTAAGCAGAGATCAACAGAGGAAGGGAAAAAGTGAGTGATTAATTTTAGTCCTAAGTGAGGAAAGAAGTAGGAGGTTGGAGCGCTGCCAAGACAGCCAAAGGAAAGCGTGTTGGAAGTCTTGTTGACTTGATTTGTCCAAATTTCTTCTCTCTGTGCCTTATCAAGCCTTTTCCTCTAACAAGATTATTTCTATTTCCCTTGAGCTTAAATTTACCTCAGGTCATCCACATGGGATCATTTAATTTTCCACATTGCTGGTAGTCTTCCAATTCATTTTAGTTTTTTTTGTTTGTTTGTTTTTTCCAGAAGGACATGCTCAGTTAGTAAGACCTTGACTCTTGTTTTGGTGCAAACAATTTCTGGCTGAATAGTTTGTATTTTGAAACATGTAGAAACTCTCGAAGTATTCAAAGCCATACATTTCAGATGTGTGCTCTTATATATTCACCCCAAGACTTGCACTTAAAATGTGCACAGAGTGCATGTTCAACTGAAAGACTGCTTTTAGTGGGGCAGCTTTGGAAGGAGGAGGTGTCAATGCACACTGATAAATAGAACATAGCTCAGCAGGTAAAGAAGCATGTCTGGGATACCGTGGTGCAAAGATAACTGCTGTCTTCTTTCTTTTATTCCTCTCAAGGGACTCGAGATGCAGGAATTTGTGCAAGTAACTTGATTAGTTAGTAGGAATCTCAAACTGAGTACTAGCTAAGACCACTCAACCAACAGGAYAAAGGATTGTGACTGAGATCTGTAATATAATCATGTAATAACCTACTCTGTATGAAACTAGAAACTCTGAACTCTTTGGTAACAAGTTCACTGACAGAGCCAAGTTTCCCATCTACATGTAGAAGTTGATGAAGAGCAGTTTTCTTGGCTTTTTAATAACACAAGGAAAATATTGGTAATGTGTCTGTGCATTAGGGTCAGAATTCCCCAACTTCACTGTCTGCATTTGGACACCTATGTAAAAGTGTTCCCCTTCGGTGATGCAGAGAAGTCCTTGCTAATGAAATACTGCTCATGGCCTAAGACCTCCATTCTGGTAAGCAGAGCAGATATAACGGCATTGTCCATGGAAATTTGTTGATGATCCAGAAAAATAGTTTTGTAGTTCTTCGGGCTAGATGATACTAGAGATAATAGCTTCAGCGTTACCCATGTGTCCCCAGATTGCTTTTTGTGGAGATCTAGCCTAGGYTGGTACTGAACAAATCATTGTTACTAAGTAGTTTGGTCTAAAGCAAATACATTTTGCTTCTGTCAAGTAAAGGTGTTTGCATGCTTGATACACACATGTGTTGTCCTGAACTAATTGCCATCCTTCTGATGGTTCTGCTTTGAAAGGGAGGAGTTAGGAGGTTGCCATATACTGCCACCTTTAGAGATGGACCCTTCAGAGACAATTCCTGCATGTCTGGCAGAACGACAAGTAAGGTCTTAATCACTTCAATGTGTATATGAATCCCTTCCCAAATACATGTCTTTGCTCATGGCTGGCTGGAATTTCTTGGTGGAAATGATCTCTGTTTCTTTCTGATGGTGTAGTTAGCTGTTTTCAGATGGGAAAAATAGAAAACGGTAGGCAATCTGCCCCTCCTGTGCCTGGGGTAAGAAGTCTAGGGCATAGGGCACCTGAACTGCAAACACTTTGCAAAACCTTCGATGGCTGCCTTCTGGGTGCTGTGTGGACCCTGGGTTTCAGGTGAGGGCTTTGGGTTGCCTGCTGAAGGGAACCAGGAGGGAGACCTTGTGCCTTCTGCGCTGCTATTATTCCCTAGATTAAATATTTCATCTCCTTGGGCTATTCAATGGGTGCTGCTCACAAGCAGCAAATTTGGCCTGTGCCAGCAGTCTTCTATGCTAGTTTTGGGTGGTCTCAGGCTTTGGTGGCACAGAAACACTGCGATTTCAGCACTTTTGCCTCATATACTCAACCTTATGTCTCTGAATTTTCCAGCTTTGGCTGTCAGAGGTAGGCATTTGCTTATCTAATCTCAAAACTTGTTTTCTGCAACTCTGATGAAACATGTTTTTTTATGTTAGGGTCTTGTTTGATTTGTTTTGTACTGCCTTGCAGTCTTTGGGAAGGGATGGAGTCAGTCTTGTGCTGCTACACATTATTTTAGTGCAGTGCTGGTTGCCATATCCTATTTATTCTGGATGGGCAAGGACAAGGTGGTAGAGGTCTTAGAAAATTTAAATCTTACATTTTCTTTGCTGAGGCCAGTTTTCCCCTCCTGAGGATTATATCACAGGGAAAAATCCACAGTAAAGATATTTGGAGCAGAAGTCCAGTCTGTGCAATGTGCCTATGGAGGTATATCCCTGAATCCCTTTTCAGTTATGAAATAGGAAAGCATATATAAAATGAGGAAAAAGCAAACAGATTTTCTCAGCTGTATACTAACCTCTGAGCTGTTTACTTACACGTGTAATAACTTGAGACCTGGCTGTGCTGCAGTCACTGAACTCCATCATAGGGATGAAATGAGAGTTGCTTTCATGAAAAATTTCTTTGACCCATCTGCAGGCAGAGTCAGTGCAGGCCTTTTTATCTTGTCTTCATATCCTGCTGAGATAGCAGTGCTGAAGCCAGAACCTGTTGAAATGAAACGATTTGCTGTCTATTTTGTCACCATAAATGTGTTGTGGAGAGGAAGCAGTTGAGGTTGGTGACTCCAAAAAGTCATCCCAGCATGAGTGTTTGATGCTGGACTGCCAGACATCTTTTAAATCAGCTCTTATAATCCTTGGAGATGCCATAAAGCAAGCAGACAGAGTCAGCTCCAACTTCTATATGCTTTGCTAACAATACAAACACCTATTTTATGTAAACTTTCATTTCACTTCTTGGAGCAGGTTTACAGGGAGCAAATAACAAATAAACCTTATATGAGTCAAGCTGGATATGGTGATTTGATGCTGGTTCTGCTTTTTCAGCTGCACTGGCCATGGGAAAAAATTAAACCTTTCTTGAAGAGGAATATGCTTCTAATTCCTAGGTGTAGAGAAAAGGCCTTGAAAATACAAAGTCTCTGATATATTGAGCATTGCTTGAGAGCACAAATTGCAAAAAGTATCTCAGAGAGGTGTGAAACATCCCCTTCCTTGTAATCAAGGGATGCAAATGAAGCAATGTTACTTAGCATTAGAATTGACTAACGCTGACAGCTGAAGTTCAGATAAAATTATCACCTACCACTGGAATATTTGAGACTGTAAAACGTGATGTGCACTCACTTTGGAGTCATCTCTACCTGCTGAATGGTTTAAAGAAGGGAACTTCTCCATAAAGAAGAAGGGCAAGTCTATTCTTCCCCAGCAGCTGGTGTGTGTCATCAGTTACATGTTGAGGCCAGTTTTGCTACTAGCACAAACTAATACTAACTCCATTAATACCAGTGAATATAATAAGATCCAGCTGATTTATACCAGCAGGCGTTGCTTTTGTCCGTTGCAGCCAGATGAGCTAGTTCCTACAGGCATTGTAGGGACCTTAACATCTAAACACTTGCATGGCATCAGGGCAACCCAGGTGGTGCTGCCCAAGAGGTAGGTCCACCTGGACAGCAAGCAGTACCTGGTCCTGCTACCATGTCAGAGCAGGCTCCTTCGGAAAGCTCTCAGCTGTTGCCACGCAAGTGCCATGTTGTGCTGTGGAGATGCTCTTAACAGCCGAAATAGCAAGTTCTTTACTCAGGCAGAAGTGATTTACCAGGTTATAAACACAAACCTACCAAAATTGGTTTTGATGCCTTGTTAACAGCAGCAGCCAGCTGAATGGCTCTCAGCTGTGCCAGGAGAGTGAGCCAAACCAGCCATGGAGGTAAGGATACTAAATCAGTAGAGGAAATTGGTCCCAGTGAACACCAGCTTGGCCAAACTCCCCCTGCAAATTGACACCATCGACACTGAGAAACATAAATTTCCTAAAATGGGAGGAGCGACTTGTTCTGCCATCACTAGCAGCCAAAAGCTCACACTCATGAGATTGAATTAGCAAAGCTGCTACCTTTATGATGCTACAGTTGAAGGTTCTCCAGGGAACGCACTGACTCATAAGAGTAGTGTTGCTCATCCTTTTCAGCCTGTACAGGCGAACAACATGCGCAGAAGTGTGACACACTCTGCATTTGCATTGCAAGCAGCAGGGTGTGGGGGAGGTACAATTGTTCCAAATACTAACCCTGGTGTCATGAACAAATTGAGATGCTGATCGATTCCAGGATTCAGAATGCGAGTGTTTGCATTAGTTAAATCAGCAGCCTAATTTTCTATGAATTTTGGATTTCTCATTTTACTTCTCATTTTATTTTTTTGAATGAAATGTCATAAGTGGAGCTGAGCAAGTAACAAGTTGGGGAGGAGGAAGGGACGATTGGTAGCTGGACCGAAAAATTAGAAGGGAAAATTGTTCTGTTGCACTCTTTTGGGTTTTTTCTTTGTCCTCAAAATGAAAAAAAATTAAAATCAATTTGAGTCCAGACAAGGCCTTCCGTTCAGCTTGAAACCTTCTGTGTGAAGGTTTTGGGTTATTATTATTCTGTGGATCCATTTTCTCAATTTATATTTAAAAAAAAAAAGGCTATTTGCAGGGGAAAATATGAAAGGGCAGAAATAAATTGCTTTATTGGGAAAGCTAAGACAAATTGTTTTAACACTTTCAAATCCTTCCCCTCCCTGTCCCTCAGTTTTTGGCAAAAGGTGTTCACTTGATTTGCTCTGAATTTGTGGATTCTTTTAGTGGAGATTTGTGTTTCTGGTATGTTTTATTATACATCCATGTCAATTCAGTCAGCACCTAGTAATAAAGGAGAGAATAATAAGGATCTGTTTTCATAACTGTCAGAAGAATTTTTAGAAATTTGTCTTTCTACTTTCTCATTCATTGAAATTTCCTTCCCTTGACTCACTGTATCCAAGGGCAAAACCAGAGGGTGTCCTCTGGGCTCCCTTCACAGGCAGTGATGGACAAGGCGGTCGCTGCCCACAGGGCCATCATGTCTGGCCCAGCTGCCTACCTAAGGGGGGACAGGTTGTCTCTCTCGTCCCTCACCCCATCCATTGGCGCTGGCTTCATGGGAAAGGATGAAGTAGCTTGTTCCTCTTCTCAGAGGAAATGCTATTTTCAGGACAGAAATAGCTATTCTGTTTTCACAGGCTGCCTGATAAGGATCCTTCCTCCTGAGAGAGTACATTTCCTAAAGATCTCTCCTGGCCTGTTTCAGAGTGGGTTCGGTAAGACTTTGGCAGAGTACTTGAAGAGCTCTTGTTCAGGAAGCCCCCAACCTTCCCCAAGGCTGTATGTAGCTGGGCAGCGTATGCTATGTACCTTTATTTAACAGGGTTATTTGGACCCTTCCGTGGCCACGTAGTTTTGTTACCTTGTGTTTGCTGTAGGAGAAGCAGAAGGCTCAGCAGAAAAGATCTGTGTGCTGCACGGCACCAGATTAAAGACAGGGAGAGGCCTGGACAGGCTGCCCTTTGCCTGTGGTTTTTTGCTTTGTTTCATCAACTGTTTTCTCATCGGTTTGATTCATGCCACTTAAACATAGACACAAATAGCAGTATATAAACCATAGCCATGGAATTACCATAGTCAAATTTCCCCTGGTATCTAAGTGCATCCTCTCTGCTTCTCCCAAAACAAAAACTCACCAACCTTTAGAAGAAAACATATGTCTAGTAAGGCACAGTAGAAAATGAAGCTTCTCCTATTCTGTTCCGGCTGAAGGGCCACAGCTTGCCCCTTTGGTGGTGGTATCCTCCAAAAGAAAGGTAATTCCTCAGGCAACCAGGTCAGGTAGAGGACTTCGGTTAAAACCTATTTGATGAAGGAACTAGAGCACCTGTGATTGCTTAGAAAATGTGCTGAAATTGCAATAATGTGTCTTGTGATAAATTTTTCAGCAGTTGTGCCCTTGCTTCTCACTGTACTTACACAGACTCTTGACATGTGCAAAAGTAGATAAATCATGGGTAAGAAATTGAAGTCTTTGTTGTCTAGTAATACACAGTTTAGAAAAAGATGAGGCTTGTAAACAGCCTGTGTGCTGGAAATATTTATCAGCAGTTATATTTTAGTTACTGACACACACATGGATTTGCTAGAAGAGCTTTTCGCCTTGGGGGTCCCATTACTGAGGTACTTGCATATTTTCCCAGTTGATCTTCCACTAGTTGGAATAAGGAACATTTCCTTTGGTCTTAGACTAAGATAAAAATTGAGGAAAATGTGCTCTAGACAAGCAACATAGAAATGTGAAAGATTGTGGGAACAAGGGAGGTCAGACCAGGACAGTATAACAGGGTATGTTTCACATCTTCACTCCTTCAAGATGCAGCACTTCTTGGAGGGTTACAGTCGATTTGGAAACCACAGGTCCCAGCCCGGTGTTGTGCCACACCATGCTCTTGTCGTTCATTTGCAGAAATTTGACTACTGGAAACGATATACGTTAAATTCCATATTCTCTCACCTAAAACATACTATGCTGAAAGTACCATTGCTTAATTTCTCTCTCTCCTTTGAGCTTGATTTCAGAATAAGTTTCCTAGTTCATTCAAGTTTGCCATGAACCAGAAAATGCCTTAAAAAAATAACGTGTATATAGATATATGTGTGTGTGTGTGTATATGTATGTATGTATATATTCAAAGGGAAAGATTTAGATGAAAATATGATGGACAGAGCATCACCCTCCACCCTCACATTTTCAACTGATTCCTCCCAATGACTAGAAATACAATATTATGTGCGTTGCTTGCTGGGATTCTCAGTTTCTAGGTCTCATTTTTGAGTTGGTTTATGTGCTCCTTTGGTAGTCCAGGTTTAGCTGTATTTTTATCATGAACCAGATGTCAGGAGAGTGCAAGTCCCTTGCTGTTGAAAACATCCTTCTTTAACCTCTGCTTGCAAGAGAAACTGAAAACTGCACAGTACAAACAACACATTTTCTTTACTGTTTAACATAGAAACTGCATTATAAACCATGACATTTTCCTTTTGCCCCAAACAGCTGCTCGCACTTTTAGTTTTTATTTTTTAATGTGTAGTAGGAAGAACCAGGAAAAATTTCATCTGTGTTTCACTTTTTATGGCAACACTTATTGCTAAGACTTCTTCTGTTACAAATTTATGTTGAGTGTTCTGTAAATTAATATTATTTTAATGTGAGCTCTTAACTTTTTTCCCCTGGGATATAACACATTTTCCAAAGTATTTTGTAGTCTTTCTCTCAAGTATTTTCTCTAATGAAATCCAGTCTATTTCCAGTCTTTATTTTCTGTATTGCCACTTCTCCTTTGCTGCTGTCCCCTTTGAAGGAAAAAAGGAGTGGCAGAATGAGATAGAGGTGAGGAGAAATAAAAAATCCAGCCCCTCTCAGGGGTAAGTTGCACACTTTGAAATCGGTACATTTGGAAACCTTCAAAAAGAAAATGTTAAAGTATGTGATTTCCCTCATCCCTTCTACTGACAGTCTCTAATGATGTGTTTCGGTAGCATTTTAAATTCAATCTATAGAGTAGAGCAAAAAGATAATTATCATTCTGAGGTTTTAAACTGCTTCCTAGCAAGATTCAGGGGGGAGTCCCAGGCAGATTGCTCTCATCTTTGCAAGGGGGAGTGGAGGACAGCAACTGTTTTTTGCAGTGGCTCTTGCAGTCTGGAGCTGGCGTTGTGTTAGGATGTGTTCGTTAAAGCAGAACAATCACAGCAGGGGGGTGGGAGGGAAGGTGCCTCACTTCTAAATTCATCTAGATATTTTCAGTCAAACACAGATTTTGGCCCTAGTTTGCTGTGATGAAGGCAGTTTGGGGAGTCAAGCCCAGGTACCTCCTTCAGGCTTTCCTTTAGTAATTTACCATAGTGATGGAGGAGTGGGTGTCAGCAGCTTTGGCCGTATATTGCTTTTTAAAGTTCTGTTGGCTCTGGCTGGATTTATTTCAGTGGACATGCTAAAGAGTTGCAGCAAGATTGTATTCACAAAGATCATATGTGGATGCAGATAAGGCAAGATAAACGATGCTCTCATCTCTGTATCTTTTTTTCTGTAAAACAGAAGCAAAGGAATACAGGCAATTCCCTGTGTTCACTCATAGATGGCACTAGCAAGTCTTGAAATTCTTTCCTTCAGAAACTAAGTAAAATCGTTTTTACTTTTCTACCAATAGGTGGAACTAGCAATGTCTTTGTTATGTTACAGCCTGAAAAAATGAGCAACGCTTTCCTCTTCTTAGCAAAATGCACACAATCCTCCTCCGTGGAGCACCCCGATTTCCCCACCAACACCTCCCAAAGAGCAACCTTCTCCCCCAAAACAACGAGCAGTATTGAGGTTATTTCAATGAGGCTGCCCAGGGCAGGCTAGCAGAGGGAAAGGAAGGAATGGATATGATTTGGAAAGCAGGAGGCTGGTATTCTCCCTTTCCCGCAGGAAGGAGCTGGGGTCCCCAGGAGCTTAGCCTTATTTCTCATTTTTATCAATCTAGCTGTCCATTTGAAAAGCAAACTTTGTATGTAGCGCAGCCCAGGGACCATCCTGCCTGCCAGCTGCTCTCAAGTGTGTTCATTCCCTTCTTATCGGTATTCTTGTGATAATGCTCAATGCAGTAAAATTAGGCCAAACGGTCTAATTTCATCACACTTTTAATTAGGTCACATTCACCTCTGATGGCTAAACTTAGCTAGTGGCCTCCTTAGTCTTGCAGCTTTTTTGCTTCCTATACAATGCAGATGTTGCTGTTTTGATTGGAAATGATCAAGATGCAGGACCGCCGGCTCCTGGATTGATATTGTTGGAAGGATGCGCTTCAGGAGCAGGTGAATGAGCCAGTGTCCAAAATGAAAGGGCGTACTAACAGCCTCTGAAAGGGCGAATACATCTCCGGCTAATGTGAAGCAAGGGTGCTAGGATGAATGGGGCTGTGTGTGCATCTCCCTGCCTTTTGGTGAACTGAATGCATTAGGCAGGCTGAAAGGTTTATCAGTTCCCATTCTTGGCTGAGGGAGTTTTTCCTTTGACAGAATAAGGGAAGAGACCTGGAAGTCATGAGCTGTGCTTTTCTGGCCTCATGTTCCTCGGTTGCCTGTCAGTGATGGTTACATACATCTGTGTGCCCGGGGGGGGGCCTGAAATTCAAACAAGTGGGGAAAAAATTCCTATTGGAAAGAATTAGCAGAGCAACCTGGTGAAAAACTCGGCAAGCCAGCACGCTTGCAGATACTCTGCAGCACTGAAAACGAACGTAATAGCCAGTTACATTCCCACCCTATAGATTCATGGTGCTTGACTGGGCAACACAGGTGCCTTGTACACAAGGTAATTTATCGACTGCCTGCTGCTACCTGGTAGGAATCCTCTTCTGTCTCCCAGAGGCCGCGAATGGGGCCAGGGACAATGCTGCTTTGCATCCGACAGCCTTGCTGCACAGGTGGGATGTGTAGGGACTGCCCAAGGCGCTCTGCATTTAGGAAAGCATTGCAAGCCCTGAAATGGTGTGCTTGCATCTGCTTTGGCGAGCTTGGCTGTAGGGTCATGGCTGGGGCAGATGGCTTCTGGCCGTGGGAGCATTTCACTCCCCACCGAAACAGTCTGGATGGTCCTTCTCGTGATGCTAGTATTTCATTTTGATTTGGGCCCCCAACAGGTATATCTGGGGGAAAAGAAAGTTGGGGGAAACCCCCCCCCCTTTTTTTTTTAATATAACTTTGCAATAGAGAAATGTTTCATTTTGTTTTTAAGAATGATTTTTCTTGAGGGCTTTTTTTTCTGTTTTTAACTTCTTTCTCTGTATTACCTTGACTTTCAGCACTGTCCCTCTGTATGACACCTGTAATACTAATTTGTCCATTTTCACTGTCTGCAGTAAAAAGAAGATAAGTACTGAAAAGAAGAGTGAATAGTAATGAACAGGAATGTGCTTGTTTCCAATGACAGTGAAGATGGTAGGCCAAAACATATCAATATAGACCACAAAAGGACCAAGTCTGTGATACTGAAGTTCACTATGTCTATAAAATTTGATAGCCTGTCTCCGCCCCCCCAGTCTGGACTTCTCTGCAGAGTTACTCCAGAACTTTGCTCTTTTGATAGTTAGAAACCTTTAATTTCCAGCCTGTTCATTTATGGCCACTTTATTCCAATTTGTTCTTATGTTAACAATATTATTAGCTTTGCTAGCCTCTTCTCTTGGAGCTTGAGTTGGTTTACTTTTCAAAGTGGAGCGCCGAGCTGATGTCCTTTTACGCTCTGAAGAAGTATAGGATTGTAAAATAGCATCCACCATATTACCTTAAAAAGGCTATTTTGTCATATAGCAAAAGAAAGCTTGTTCAGAGAGTGGCCAGGAGTTTCATGGAGGAAAGACGCTCGCTCAGGCAGCGTGTCGGTGCAGCTCAGTACAACTCTGCTCAGTCTGCTGGAAGATCTAATGTTTTTTTGCACCATCCTCATCACACTCATATTAGTAATGCAATATGTTTCCTTAGCAAGATCATTTGGGAAGCAATTTCTTGCTGTACAGATTGAGTGGGCAAAGGCTTCCTCATCCCACTAAAACCTTAATTTCAATACATTTCCTATTCTACATCAAGGAACCTGCAAATCTATCTCCAAAAATGAGAGCATTGCCTAGTCCAGAGTAGCACCCTACCTACTGCTTAGCAAAGTCCTTTAAAGGTCCAATATTCAGGTTCAAGTCCTCACTCTGCCGTGCTGCAAAGCAAGGTTTAAGCCCTAGTTGCTCGTTTGCTGTCATTTGGTTGACGGTTGCACAGTGGCTCGGGGAGCATCTGCTGGTTGCATTGGCCGCACTTGGAAATCTCCCCCCCAAGCGTGAGCAACTTTGCTGTGAAACACTGCTGTTTGGAGGAATCATGCTGAATGATGGTGTTGGACTGAGGAGCTCTTCAGCGAGGGTGGGCAGAAGCGTGCGCAGGGTGGGGACCTCAAGCGTTGTGTGTCAGTAAACTTTTCCCCTCATGGAGAGTCCTGGGGAAAGCTGATTAAATGCCTGAACCTGCAGCGCATGGAGTGCCCTTGACTTCTCCTGAAGCCAGGGATAAATGAGAGCTGCTTAGTGCTTCCCCGGCAGGAGGACATCGGCCCCAAGACAAGTCGCTGGTGCTTTTTGTAAACACAAAGTGGCTGCATGACAGGCAGCAGGAGGTGGTGGAGGAGCGCCTCTGGCCACCCAGGCCGCCGACTGCRTGTGTGCTCCTTAATGAGCCAGGAATCCACCCGAAATCAATACAGGCTCTTCCTGGGCAAAGCTTGAGAGTAAGATCGTGTCCCAGCTATTCAATACTGCTGCTTTCACATGCAGAAGTGTCCCCCCACCCTCCTGCCCCGCACCCTTGAAATGCTGCAGTAAATAGTACTGTCAAGGAAAAAAAACCCCAATGTTTCTGAATGAGGAGAATGACTGAACTTTTTAGTTTTTTAGTTCATTGAATGTGAATTAAAAAGCTAAATGATTCTGGGGCAGAGAATGTTTGTGTTATTAGCTATTGTGTGAAGTGTGTTTTGACATTGCTTCATTAGTACTTATATAAAAGTGTAAGTTTCTGCATGCAATATTTTAGAGACAGTCTACTTTAAAAAATCACATCTGCTTGAATTTCTTTTAAGCTCTTACTGCTGCAAGTAACATTTAACTGAAAGACATTAAAGGGGGAAAAACCCTTATACTTTAAGTTGGAGATTAAGTATTTCATTATATTTTGTACAAATGTTCCTATTTGTGTTTCCCTGCTGTAGAGGAAAAAGAAATATTTTAAAGAAATGGAAATACCCAGCTGGCATCGCAGCTGACAAAGGGAAGATACAGAAGCTTCCCTAAACTCCTTTCTCAGATTTTAATTTTAAGTCAACTGTCCCTTTAAGAGAAAAAAAAGTTTGTTTGTTCTTGCACTGATGTGGCTCAACAGCCATCCCCATCTAGCACCAGTATGTAATGTGAGCTGCTACCTTGGGTTCATAAAAGAAACCCTAAAGTTACACAGTCCAAAGGGAAGACAAGATGTTGTCCTGGGTGTGTGTACTACTGCCCCAGTAAACAGAAACCGAGACTTTTGATAATCGAGAGTATTACTAAGATAGTAAAAGTTCGTGGAATCTGTAACCAGAGAGAGTTTAGATACACAGTAATTAACCATGAAATTATGATCTCGGCTAATAAAGAAGTGCCAAGATTCATTCAACTAATTTCGGAGGCTTTTTTCACAGCCATTAAAAAGACACATAGGAGAAAAATGATCTTATCTGTGGTCCCTCCTCCCACTGAGCAAGTGAGTGATTGCCATTACTTTCCAAGCTGATTTGTCCCTAATTACATTCATTGGTAAAAAGATAAGACAGTTCAGGGTATAAAAATTAAATAAGGAGCCGGATTCTTTGGTGTTGGCTGTTCACAGTAGTGTTACAGAGAATTTATATGCAAAGATCAAAGATGGGGAAACTCCAGCCAAGAGGTGTAATATTATGGTCTCGGAGACAGTTTAGCGGCCTGACTCTACTTCTGCAGAACCACCTGGAAATTTTCTGGAATTTGATTCATCTATGATTTTTGCGTTTTTGGGGTATTTTTTTTCTCTCTCTCTCCTCTCCAGCAAGGCTGTTCAGAAAATCAGAGGACTCTGATTAGACCTGTGGCAGCTGAAAGTGTGTGTGGGTGCTCCAAGCTATTCACAGTGGCTGTGGGCTGGAACACAAGAGTGGGTGAAGTTTTTGCCGCAGAGGAAAAAGCATTTTAAAAAGAGGCAAATAAATTAAATAGAGACCATACCATCTTTGAGCATTTTTTGTGTGTGTGTGCATGTGTGTGTTCCCTGAGAACTGCACCTCAGCTTTTTATTTCATGAAATGCCTGTCTTACTGACTGCTGTAAAACTGCTTTTCCAGGGTTGAATCACATCAAGTTAAAATTAAGTATGATAGCACAGAAATTAAAAAGGTAGGTAAGATGGGCAAGCTGAGGAGGCACAAAACTACTGTTCAACTGACAAGGGTTAGCACAAAAAAGGCTCCTGACCCAGGAGTGACATGCCCAAGGGTAGCAGCAGAGGTAAGACCTGTTCTGGCAGGGAACAAAAAATGAGATACAGGCTGGGGGTGGCCTGCAGCCACTCCACAAAGGGGCCGTGGACAGCTTGGGGCTGAATCCTGAAAAAGAGGTAGAAGTATTTCAGGCAGAGGAACATGAGGGCGCTTCTTAGCGAGGGTAGGAGATGCAAGCGTGGATAGACTTTGACTATATTTTTTGCGTGAACGTGCTGATTTAGGGCTTGTCTTAGGTTTAGATCATGAAAAATTAGGTTTAGTGAACACAAACTCACAGTTAAATCCTGCCTTCAATTTGGGGGGGGGAAGCTGTTTGTTTGTGAATCTCTGAGCACAAAAGGGAAACAGACTTGCTGACAGCTTTGAACACCTGGTGCATTGGTGAAATTCGAAGGCAATTCTGTTTTAATAAGTGACAACAGGAACATGAGTAGCAAACTGCCTGCAAAGCATGACTTTGCTGTGATGAGAGCATTTCCCAACTGTTTTTATAAACAATTACCACTGCCCCGGACAAAGCGACTTCAGGATGATGATTTTTTTTTTTTTAGTATGGTGGGACCAATGAATTGAAGGCCCAAGCTGCTTTCTCTAGAAAATAGAATTACAAAAATTACAAAAATTTGTGAGATGAGACCAAGGCTGGGATTTTTCAGGAGCACCTCTGCTGCGCTCGGTGCTCTACGCCAGTGGCAACACTGTGAGTCACTTTTCAGGGAATAATAGCCCCAAGTTCTCCTCTGTGGTGCTTTCACACAATTTACATTAATTTGCGAACACAGCTCGCTTGTACGGGATAAGCTGCTTATCAAGGTGACATGCAGCCATTGTAGCTTCACACGAAATCTGTGACAATTAGAAGATTTTCTGTTTTACCTATTTCCACTCTGGAAAAGCTAAATGTGGCAAATCAAGATAAAATATTGACCTGTCTGTGAAAATAAATGTGATTCAGTTTGAAGGACAGGAGGTTCTTTACACAGGAAGAACATGACATGCTTTTTTATAACTGATGTTTTGCAGGCCTAAGGTTAATGTGCAGTCTGAATCAGTTATCAATTTAGATTTTTTTTTCCTGTGGGACCAGCAGCAAATCATCTATTTTCATTCATACTGCAAGGTATGTGTTATAATAAATTAATGGCCTCACTTCTCCTGTGCTGTTTTAGGAAGGAAAAAAGCAGTAAGTCAGAAAGATTGATGTTCTGGTTGCATTTTTTTTTTTGTTATTGTTTGTTTTATTTTCTATTTGAATAGCTAGAACCATGCAAGTTGGACAAACAGGTTACATCAAATAAATTATTTCTATTGCATGCCAGGAGCAAGACAGAGATCTTATTTCTTTCAGTATTCCAGTTTTTTGATTGGCTGAAATGCAGCTGCTGCTGCTACTGCCAAGACCTTCAGCCACCCTGAAAAGCTACTGTTGGGTGTGTGACTTCTGACAGCTTTAAAGCCTTTTATTATCTTTTGATGTCAGTGGGGAGCAGGGAGAGAACTGTAGCACCCAGACACTCTCAAGCTTGTCCTGGGGGTAGTTTTTTTATTAATATTTTATGTTTTCTCAAGCTGCCGTTTCATTGTGTTTCCCTTTTCTCTGGTACCTGGCCACGCTGTTCAAGGTCTTTGCTGCCGTGGGCGCTTTGGACTGTTGTGATTCTAGCGGGCCCTTGTAACTCTGAGCGGCGCTGGCTGTGGCACTTGGCATTTGAGGCAAACATTATTTTTCTAAAGCTAATCTTTTGTTCTACAATTGTTCTGGCTAAATAGCATGCTCAGCAGTTTAAATGCACAGCATATCCAAGAGGCATTGAGTTCTTCGCAAATGTAAAAACAAACAAACAAAAAAATGTTTTTCTTAAGCTACAGATTTATTGAGATTACAATTGGGATTTTGGCCCCAAAACATTGCAAACTGGATGGGTTCTCACAACATTTTAGCTTTCTTTTCCTCTTGCATTAAAGCCCTGGGGCCACCAGCTGTAGGGTTAGACCTAAATTATGGGGCGGACACCAAATACATCTGCAGAACCTCTGTGCTATTGTCTACCACAAAGCCGAAGGTGCTGATATTGAGCTGAGTATGCGGGGACTTTATGGAGGAAGGGGAAGGTCTTGCAGATCTACTCTCATGGGTCTCAGTGGAGCTCAGTGAATGGTTAATGGTGTCTCCCCCATGGGCATAGCACCTTCTTTTCTCCTCACCTGCCTCCTAGGCAGGCACTGAGATCTGCCTGAGGACAAGACCTTGCCACTCTCCAGCGAGGTACCTGCATTCCCAGTACCTCTTCCTCTGACTGCCCGGAGAGCCAGGCAACCTCTGCTCTAAGTCTTTCCTCTCAGGTGGGTTCCCTGCCACCAGCCTCCCCGGCTCTCTTTTTGTGGGGAGGGACTGTCACAGTGCACTGGGACTGCAGATACAGCACTGGCAGATGTGTCCATAGTGTGCAGGATCCCGGCTGGGTGTGGAGCAGCTCATGCCAGAGCACACGAGCTAGAGCATATTCCAGCATGGGATTGCCAGTGCAGTTGGTTGCTAGGCTAGAAATGATCTCCCCTTAAACGTGTCAGAAATGCATGAGTAAACTTCCCATGTTTATTCCCTACCTTTATTTCTTTTCATATTCAGGCAGTCAGCATGGGTTTTAGCTTTTTTATCCCAGCTGGCAGTGTTTAGGCTTGATGTTGTTATTAACTCTACTGGATTGCAAAGTGCTTCTGTGAAGGACGCTGTCTGAATGCGCAGCAACGTTATTTATTAGTGCACGTGCTTGCACACTGATCATGAAGGACAAGATGATTTCTGTTGAAGCTGGGAAAAGATAGCACAGGGATCATTTGTTCAGG
This sequence comes from Apteryx rowi, assembly GCF_003343035.1. Lineage (NCBI taxonomy): Eukaryota > Metazoa > Chordata > Aves > Apterygiformes > Apterygidae > Apteryx > Apteryx rowi. The sequence goes on from NW_020451017.1 coordinate 407,301, forward strand.
CAGAAAGTAACCTTGAAAGCACCAAGAGAGGGTGAAGTTGCCTCTCTTGATGGGAAGGGGTGGGGAACTTCACTGTACTTGAGCAAAAGTGAGCAACATTTAGTGAATATTAATAGAGAGGAGGATAAATCTCTATTTTAAGGCCATGTTGTGGTTGTATTGTATCTTCACATTCAAGGCTCTGTCCTTTACCACAGATAATTAGCATATCTGTACTGCTTTTATATAAACATGCTCAGGATGAATGATGCAAGAGCTTTGCATCTGGGCATATTTATCTGTCTTTTATAAATAAATGTGCTCAGTATTTATAGTGGTTTATGTATGTGTATACATATTATTATAACTATGTATATACTATATTATTACTAGTTTGCCAATTAGTTGTATTATAAATCCATAAGAGGATAATACTGTAGTAGTTTCCATATTAACAGGTAAATTCTCACTATTCGGAGTAGAATAAATGTCCAGCCCATTTCACAGTAAGGAGGTACTTAAAGTACAGCTGCAGATACAGGATGGTTAGTTATTTTTCATCTACCTGTAGTTTGTCAGAAGTGTTCTGAAGGTACCTTTTTTTCCTCAAAAGGCACTGATTCAGCTAAGCTGAAAACTCTTGGGAAACTGAACAATTTGTTGTCATAAAGTTGAAAGGTGTTTTTGTTTTTTGTTTTTAATGTGGTAGAAATAAGAGGGTTTTGATGAAATTAGCATTTCCTATAGAGTGATAGAATCACAGAAGTTTGGGCTTCCATTCCATCCATTTCATCAGAACGAAGTGTAATTTTGATTTGTTTCTGTAGAAAATAAGTCTTTCTTTTTTGTCTGTTTTGTTTTGTTTTGTTCTGATTCCGACGAAGCAAACAGAACCTGGAGAAATCAAAACTTGCAATGGAGTGAGGATTGTGAGTTTTCCTGACCCCATTTCTCGCATAATTGACTGAGCTTTGATTTGATGAAAACCTGACAAACACTTCCCCTGGTTTCTGTGGGTTTTGCATCCAGCAAGGCGAGTGCTGCACCCGCTTCAAGGTCCTGTAACACAAAATGTGTGCAGAATGCAACTGCCTCTGAAGATGCCCCCACACAATGTGAATGTGAGCAGCTCTGCAGCATAGAGCAGCACCAGGCTCTGAAGAGGTACATCCTGAATCACAAACAGTGCCTGTATCAAACCAAGCCACCAGAAATCAGGAGTTCCTGCTTCCTTGTCTCTTCTCTGGCCCCGAGGCTGAGACGTGTTTCTGGCAGCCATCCAGGCAGGTAGGGAAAGAGAAGCAATTGCTGGCAGCCGGCTGCAGCTCTGTTCAGAGGGGTCACTTGTAAGACAGACGTATACAAGAGCTTGCCTGGATTTTTTTTTCTTCCTAATTAGGTGATTTGTGACTATATTCTTATCAGTGACCTGTTAATGCATCTGTAACCATTCTCATTAGCTTCTGAGTTATCTGAGGGATTTGCCTAATGAGAATATGCTCTATCAGGACATCAGATGCATTACACACTAGCTCTCACTGGCAATATACCTTCCAGGGATGCTGTAGTAAATATGAGGCTTGGTGGGGGAGGTGAAATAGGCTGCATGGAATAGATGCATTCACTGATCCCATAGAGCAGTTTCCGATACTCTGATTCATCAATAAATCTGAAGGGTGGGTTCGAGCTGTTAGTGTTTCAGAGAGGCTCCCTGCCGTCCGAAAGGAGAAGGTCGTGGCACTGGGCAGATGACCATGAAGGCAAGCGGAAGAGATGGGCTAGAGCTGGGAGGGTGTTTGCTGCGTCCTGCAAATGCTTAGCTGATGCTGCCTTATGAAAGAGAGAGGCGCTAGTCTTGCTCTGTACTATGGAAATCACATGAAGCGTCCCAAAGTTACACTAGCGGAGCTGAGATCAGAGCCTGACTGTATGTGTATTTGGCCTAACTTGCATGCATACAGTGAGACAAGGCACTGACTAAACCATGGAATGAAAAGAAAATCCAGTTGTGGGGCTACAGGAGTTCGGATCTATTGTGCGTTTTTAATGTCAGGTACTAGACAGAAATGCCTAATGCTTAGGGTTATCTGGAAAAGTCCCACAGGGTACAACATGAAGAACAAAGAAGGGTAATTCTGATGGAGCAGCGGCACTGCATACCACTTAAAACCAGCTGAATCTAGCACTACTTGAGCAATGTGTTCATTATTATGGCAGTAATTATTTTAAGACTTATGTTTTGGTCTATCCATTATTTAGAAGTGTCAGCTTTCAACAATTACAAAAAAAAAAAAAAGGACTCTAATTTCATTACAGCAAATAGTTAGAAAATGAGCCACGGAATATTATGAGCCATGAAGTATTTATTTTGATTCCTTAAAGTGGTGCAGAAATTAGACTTCTAAAGGCTATTTGATGAGAACAAGAAAGACCTGAGGGAAATTGAATCATATACGAGAGAGAAACTGATTCTTCTCTGCCTTGCTGTCTGCCATAGTCCTCAGTACTTGTGCAAATGATCGGTAAAATGCTGTCAGATCAGAAAGGCTCCATTCTATACAAATATAAAAGATGCCACAAAGAGAAAACTTGCAGAGGATCTGTCCACACTGCCCAAGCACATCCCTGATGGCCACTTCCACCTTGCAGCCCAAGCTGGGACAGTAATTTGCGGTGAACTGATGTAGCGTAGGTCTAAATGGTATCTTGGAGGCATAAGGTCCTGCTGTGATGAGCAGAGGCCCTTAGCTTGTGTTCAACGACACTTTAATTTGGTGGCATTGCAACTAGGTGAGCTCATGCAATGTTCTTGCAAAGTATTATGGCTATGCATCCTGTGGTGGTTGCATGCCGAGCTCGATGGTGTTGGATCTCGCCAGCAGTGTGTTACTCTGGTGCTCCACCACCCTCTCCAAGCCTCTCTTGTGGCCTCATCTGGGGACAGAGGAGGTCAGTGATGGCAGCTGTGCTGTGGATGTGCTGAGGTCACCATCAGCTGTAAGACATGTTGCCTTCTCCAGCACCGTTCTGGAGAGGCAGAACTGCTTACCTTGTCACACTGCTCGCTATGCAGGCAGTGTGATGACCTTTCAGCTAACGGTGGCTTTCACCGTTTCCTTCAAAGCTGATAAAATTGCTGTCCCCCATTAGTCCTCCATTGGCAGCGTTACTAATATACCTGGGCTATTTCTGCTCCATTGTGCTTATTGAACACGGCCCCTAATTGTATGAATCCTCGCTGGTGTCAAGCAGCAGGGCTGGGGGKGTGTGTGGGGAAGGCAGAGAGCTGCTCTGCAGCAGGGGACAAGGTTAAAAGTGATGGCAAGGCAGCTTGGTCCTGAATTAATGCAAGTGTGCTTGATTGCTTGATCTGCTGCCAAGTTACTCCCAGGCTGGAGTGGAAGCAAGGCCTGGAACGGGCACACAGAGCCGAAGGAAGCTCATTTGCAAGCAGAGGACTGTAGAGGAAAAAAACCGCTTYTCCCTGGATGTCTCTTGTTTCACCCCTCTTTCTGTCTCTCCTTCCACTTTTACCCTCTCTGTTTTTTTGAACCCAAGGCACTTGAAACTGGCAGCCATCAGTGGAGGCAACACACTGTGGTTTCAGCCAGAGCCCTGAAAGTGGGTGAAATACCACTGTATGTTTTGGTTCTCCTGTTCTTGCAGTGCAGATTAGCCTCTTTTTTTGCTTTGGGTAGCTTCGTATTCAGTTTGTCCCAGGAGAGAGAGTTAAGGCTTGCATTGTGAATATATTAGCTACATACATCTCCTTTGTGAAGTGTCAGTTTTGTCTCTTCATCATCAGATTCCTCCACCCTTTCCAGAATTGAACTCTAAATATATTCTCATTTAGCAGTCAAAAAAATTCATTTTGCAAATGCTGAGGCTATTCCCTCTCTGCCTGTAGTTCCTGAGCAGCCAAGTGCCAACAGCCGGACTGTTTCTCAAGCAATACATCCATGTTTGGGGACTGAGGGTTGAAGGAAGAACCACTCTTACCCTGCTGTGAGGAAAGAGCTTGGCTACACCTTGAATTCAGACTTTGGGGGACCAGAAGGCAAATTGTGCCAGCTGCTTTTTCCTCACAGCTGGAGCATGGGGAGCAGGCAGAAAAGCAAATTACACTCAGTATGAACAAGCAAGGAGCAGGACTGTTGCCCGTAAAGAAACACATAACTACGAAAGCAGTTATATGCGGTGCTTTATTCAGGGCCCGGGGTCTCAGGGACTCATGTC